>NW_019154115.1:12649338-12698390 GCF_002288905.1 Enhydra lutris kenyoni | reverse complement strand
GAGCCCAATGCGGGGCTCGATCCCAGGACCCTGAGCTCATGACCTGAGCCGAAGGCAGCGGCTTAACCCACTGAGCCACCCAGGCGCCCCTGAGTTCTTAATTTTTTATCATATATTATTTAAATCTTATTTGGGGTTATCCGAGGTTTGAACATACCACGAAATAAAAAAAGATATTATAGAAAGGCTTTATTTTCCAATCCAGACACAGCTTTCTGGTTAGAAACTGTCAGGTGTCACTACATCAGACCAGTTTTATTATCTCTGCAAAGCTGTTCGAGGGACAGACTAAGTTTGAAAAGTTATTTAGAAAGGCCTCAAAATTATCCTGATGCTCATGGCTCACTAATTTTCACTAGCTATAGCTTGGCTTCAATACTATTTCTCACTTGGAAATACAAATACTACAACATAAATTTCTACTAACACCAAGCAGTAGTTACATAGATTAAATTATGGTACCTCCACGTAGCACGACACTCCATAGCCAAGGAAGTAGTATGTTAGATCTATGTGTGTACTGGAAGAAAGCCCACAATATATTGCTATATAGGAGCACGGAAGTTGTATCATCATCATCATATACCACTTTGTAAAATTAAAATCACACTGTTAGGTAATTGTTATGCGCAAAGCATACTACTATGATGATAAGTTATTATCTTGTAACTATGTATGAGAAAAGTCTGAAAGGACAGACAGCAAGCTGCTAACATTAGTTACCTGTAAGTACTACAACAGAGCAAAGGGCTAGTGAGCTTTCATTTTTATGTTATATATTTCATAGTGTTTCTGACTGTTTATTACCAGCACATTTCACTTTTTTTTTTAAGATTTTATTTATTTATTTGACAGACAGAGATCACAAGTAGGCAGAGAGGCAGGCAGAGAGAGAGGGGGAAGCAGGCTCCCTGTTGAGCAGAGAGCCCGATGCTGGGCTCGATCCTAGGACCCTGAGATCATGACCTGAGCCGAAGGCAGAGGCTTAACCCACTGAGCCACCCAGGCGCCCTGTCACTTCTATACTTTTATAAGTAAGGGGACAAAACCGATCATGGGGGAGTATGCAGGGTATGATACCAAAGCCTGGCAACAGAAAACATGCACAATGGAATCAACTCCGGTTTTCTTAGGTTAAAAACAAAGTTATCCTTGCTCTCAAATATTTCAGGAAAAAAAACTTACATATGAAAGAATAATAGAGTAAATGAAACAAAATGTTAACACTTGTGAATCTTGAAAATTTTCTGTAGGTTTCAAATTATTTCAAAATAAATAAATAGATAAATAAGACAAAAGGGGGAAACTATATAGTTATCTTGGCTAATATTGAATTAAAAGCATCATTTCTGTCTTTTCCCAAAAAACACTCATAAAAGACAGCCTCAGGGTTCTAAATATAACTGTGTGCATGGCTCAGCAGCCTTTGTTAAACAAGAATTCACAATGAAACTGACGAGTTACCCTTGCCCTCTTTTATCCCAAGTTTATATTATAGATGAGCCAATAATGTAGTCACTCCAAAATTTCCCTTTTCAGGTCTTTAGATATAGCTGTCTCCCAGGTGCAGTTCTCAGTTGTGGCCATTGTGTGGCAGAGTAACTTTTCACCTGGTAATCAGATCAATGATGGGGACATGGTCAGAAGCCCAAGAGTCCCAGAGGTCTAGCAACAGACTGACCAGGCAACTGGCTTAAGCAGAATGTTTCTTATAGTTTGTGACATGGTGGCATAGTGCACCAAAGGCAGTGACATTTAAAACATTAAGTTGTTCATATTCCATATTATAATTACCTATATATATAATAATTCCTATATATATACACAGCTAAGCCCTTAAAGGCAGGCAATAATTTAATTGAATCAGAGCATAGAGCAATTTCTATCACAGGGCATCATCAAAAACAGTAGAGAGGCACCTGGGTGGCACAGTTGGTTAAGTGTCCGACTCTTGGTTTCAGCTCAGGTCATGATCAGGGTTGTGAGACCGAGTCCTAAATCAGGCTCCACACTCAGCATAGAGTCTGCTTAAGAGTCTCTGTCCCTCTACCTGTGCCCCTTCTGCTCGTTCTCTCTCCCCCACCCCAGTAAGAAGATAAATAAAGAAATCTTTAAACACAAACAAACAGTAGAACAATTTACCAGCAATTAATGGAGCCTAAGATCTAGGTGTGTGATACCTGCAGAGGCCACCAGCTTAATAAAAGATCAGGGGGAAAAAAAAGAAAATAAATAAATAAATAATATCGATCAGGGAAAGAGTCAAAGAGAGTCTTGCTAAAACTACTGTCCTCACAAGGTTGACTGAGCACCAGACCCTTCATATTCCAGGGGAAACAGACATCATTAGAAGAACCCATCCAAGTCACTAAACAAATCAACAACAACAAAAGCAAATGGGGGTAAGGGCTGTCAGTATTCAGGATTGCTATGCTATAATACCTAAAACGTCCAGTCTTCAATAAAAAATTATGAGACACACAAAAACACCAGAAAATGTGAACTAAACACAGAATAAAAGCAGGAAAAGAAACTGCCAGTGAGAGGAAACAGGTGTCAGATTTAATAGACACAGACTTTAAGGCAGCCATAATATATGCAGGATGATCAAAGAAATAGAAAAACATGCTTTAAGAAGCAAAGGGAGGTATAATGATAATGTCTCATCAAATAGAGAGTATCAACAAAGAGACAGAAGTAATTTTTTTAAAGGACCAAATGGACCCAAATCAAGAAAGTGAAAAGAAAGCCCTTGGAAAGGGGTAAAACTTCTTCAGCTCAGATATCTGGTAAGAGAACTGAATCTAGAATATATAAAGAACTCCTACTGCTCAATAATAAGAAGACAATTAATCCACTTAAAAATGGGCAAAGGATCTACAAAAACAGTTCTCCAAGGAAGACTTACAAATGACCAATAAGCACGCTGAATGATGTTCAGCACCATTAGTCACTAGGGAAATGCAAATCAAAACCACAAGACGCTAACTTCCCACCCATGAGGTTGGCTCTAATCAGATACAGACAAGTGTTGGTGAGGACGGGGAGAGATCAGAGCCCTTACATAGGGCTGCTGACACCATAAAATGGTGTAGCCAATTTTGGAAAACAGTCTGACTGTTCTGTTCCTCAAAAAGTTAAATACAGGTGCACCTGCGTGGCTCAGTAGATGAAGGGTCTGCCTTCGGCTCAGGTCATGATACCTGGGTCCTGGGATCGAGCACCATGTCAGGCTCTCTACTCGGTAGGGAGTCTTCGTCATCCTCCCCACCCCCCAACTTGTGCCCTCTCTCATCTCTTTCTCAAATAAATAAATAAAATCTTTTTTAAAAAGGTTAAATATAGAGTCACCACATTACACAACAATTACACTCTTAGGTATATATATCCAAGAGAAATGAAAACATATGGCCACACAGAAACTTGTATATGAGTGTTGGTGGCAGCATTATTTATAAGAGCCTGATTTTTAATCTGATGATGTCCAATTTATTTTTTCCTGTGCACCTGGACTTGCTTACCTTGAGGGAACTTGGGTATCTGCCTCTGTGTGCAGCCACTTCTCCTCTAGGGCTCTGATGCCAGGAAAACAGACCTTGTAGGGGAAAGTGGAAGTGGCCACTGAGCACTAGAAAAAATGATTCAGCAGGCCAAGTAACAGACCAGCTGCTCCAGTGGGAATGGGAATGCTGAACTCCCTTAGCTCCACTTCAGGAGGGAACGGGAAACCCTCTGAGAAAGTCCTGTTCAGAGGGTGCCACTCTTAGTGGGGTAAGGGTGTTGGAGCCTCCACATAGAAGCATGGGGGAAGCTGCAGGTCCTGCTTCCTATCATGATGTGGCATCACCCATGGATCCACAAACACTGGAAAATAAAACCTAAAACAAGATAGCAGACTAGAAATTGAAGACTACCACTTAAAAAGTTCATATTCCTGAGGCGTCTGGGTGGGAGAGTCAGTTGAGCATCCGACTCTTGGCTTTGGCTCTGGTCCTGCTCTCAGGGTCGTGAGATAAAGCCCTGTGCTGAGCCCTGCATGGGGCTCTGCACTTAGCACAGAGTCTGCTTAAGATTCTCTCTCCCTCTCCCACTTCCCCTCCCCTTGCTCACCCGTGCTTTCTCTCACTTTCTCTCTCTCAAATGAATAAATAAATCTAAAAAAAAAAAAAAAAAGTTTAGGGGCGCCCAGGTGGTTCAGTCAGTTAAGACTTCATCTTTGGCTCAGGTCATGGTCCCAGGGTCCTGGGATCAAGTCCCGCATCGGGCTCCCTGCTTGCAGGGAACTTGCCTCTCCCTTTCCCTCTGCCACCGCCCCCCCTCCCAACAGCTTGTGCTCTCTCACTCTCTGTCTCAAGTAAATAAACAAAAAAATCTTAAAAAAAAAAAAAGTTATACTTTTCCAATTCAATTCAAAAGAGCCAAAACTTTGCCAACAAATTCCTTTCTCGAAAAGAAGCTGATTTCAACAATCAGTCTCATTAGCATTCCAGGGGAAAGACAAGTAGAACCACAGAAAAAGGAAAAATAGGGGGTTTTCATAATAAATGTTCATGATTGTTTCAGAGTAAATAAAGTATTTATTACAGAGAAGGAACCTGCTGGGTAGAGAAGTTAGTAAGAAACTGCATAGGAAAAATGTAAAATTCCTGAAAATACTTCAAGGTCATCTCTTGATTTTGTAGTTGGAACCAGCTTCATGAGTCTATTTTCATGGCTGCTGCCCTTGTGATAATAAGCACTCCTGCGGGTTATGTGTTCACTCCATGGCACGCCCTGTGCTAGGCCTCGTCCATATGTTGCCCCACTTAATCTTCACCTTCAGCTAGAGTGCACACACAGGTCCTCAAGAGTTTTCCAGAAGTCCCTGCTCTGCCCTGTAGCTCTGAAGCCCTTCTAACTCCTCACTCTTCTGGGAGGTGTTGCAGAACACGGTTGCTTTTAAGCCAATCTCCACACAAAGGATTCAAGTTTTTCAGTCCTATTACAGAGGTTTTCTAGATTACTGACTCATCCAAACCAATATTAATTATCTACTGTTTTCCAGAGACTGTTCTATGCACGCACATTACAAAAATAAAAGATGTGGTAGTCGCCCCAAGACAGTGAAGAAAACAGAGAGATTCAATAGAACAAAATGCTAGGGGAGCTCAGGAGAGTGGGCAATCACGGAAGACTTCCTGAAGGAGGTGATATTTGAGCTGAACTTGAAAGGCTGACTAGACATTAGAAAAAAGGGGGAAAGGTATGCTGAATGCAAGAACAGCATGTGCAAAGATACACAGATAGGAAAGCATGGCCCAGTCAGGAAATAACAAATAGCAGATCACTGCTGAAAGGTTCAGTGCCAGGGGTAAGAGAGATAAGGAGGTCAGTGGGGTTCATCACCAAGGGTCATGCTAAGAAGACTGGAGCTGACTCAAATGAGAATAGAAAACCACACAACTAGGCCTACATCCAATTCACAGTTCTCTGCTATGAGACTGATGTTCACCCACCAGACCCGGACACACACGCCCCACATTCAAGGTTCTTCAAGTGCTGTCCGCACAAATACCCCCGACACCGCCTCCTCTACTCCATACAGGCTTTGGGTCTTGTGGGTCCTGATCTTTCTTCCATCCAACCCTTTAGAGACCATGTGCATTTTCACCTCAGCCTGATTTGGAATGCTGATCGGCTCCACAGCTCCCGTGTAGACTTGTACTTGATGCTTAACAGCAGCAGAGGGCAGAAGAGGCCCATGAATATTTTTGAGATCCTGCATTTCCAACAAGTTCTCGGGTGATTCCAGTGCTGCTGGTCCACAGAGCACGCTTTCAGTTGTGGAACAGCCTCTTGCATACTATCTGAGGTCAAAGATCTCTTTTTCTAAATTTCTAATCTGTGGCAGACCAATATTTTCAGAAAATAAAATAAAAATAAATTACAAGGAAAATGAAAATTTTAAGAGACACACAAAATAGAAGTCTCAACTTTGTCTTATTGGAGTCAATAAATATAATATTTCGAAGGCCAAATTACACAGGTCGGCCGTGCTCTCCATCATTTCCTTCCCCAAACACAACTCCAATTGCAGCAACATAAGAAATCATGGCATGCTCATAATCAGGTGTAAGCTCTACCTGCGATTTTACTGGCAAAGGAGGGGCTGTACTAGAAGAATGCGAAGAATTTGTTCTGGGGCTTCGTGAATATATACTTTGTGAAATGGAGCTGATGTAAGACAGCTTTTGACAGACAGAGTCCCACACATCCGACCACTTACCTTGCCACTCTTCCCCGCAGGTCTCCCAAACCCGAGAGCTGACGCATCTCCAAGGTCTTTAAGGCGGAATTCGTTCCGTAGCTGATGTTGTCCCGGGCCCGGATCTGCTCCTGCAGTACCTGAGCGACACAAAAAACCACCAAGAAGGTTGTCTGAGATGTACGTGCTGCCACAAAAGCATTTTCTATTTTTGGCAAAAATAAGACCATTTAACTCCATTCATAAGAGGCTTCTTTTTAACAGCCACAGGATATATATGTGTACGGAGAACCAGGGGCTCAGAGAGACCTCAGAGCTCTCACACAGACCCAGTCCCTTCATCTGCTACTAAAAACTCTGAGACTTGGGGCACCTGGGTGGCTCAGTTGGTTAAGCGTCTACCTTCGGCTCGAGTCATGATCCCAGAGTCCTGGAACTGAGCCCCGCATCAGGCTCCCTGCTGCACCTTCCCCTCCTTCAGCCACTCCTCTTGCTTGTGCTCTCTTGCTCTCTCAAAGAAATAAATAACATCTTAAAAAAAAACAAAAACAAAAAACCTGAGACTTGGATGTCACGTGACTTGGTGGAGCCCACCACCCCCAACTCCTCCGTGCTGCTGCAGGACGGGGCAAAGCTCTGACTAGAACTCAGACCCTGGACATTTGCTCTACAGTTCAGAGCTCTTTCTACCACCCCAGGCTGTTTTTCAATAGTCATTGCTTTAAGTGAACACTCCCTAAATCTACCAAGAAGCAATAAATGAAGAGCAAGCAGAGACAGGGATGGGCAGGGGTTGTCAGGTCCAAATTCAGCTCCTCTCCCTGTGTGGCGATCCTGGGCAAGTGTGCAAAGTTCTAGCTTCCTTTTTCTCATCGGTTCATAGTAATGGTGATTGTACTCTTCAGGGCACGGTGAACGTTACATGAGCTAATGCATAGGAAGCACTTGCAATGCCCAGCGTGCCCTGAAGACAGCAAATGCTGATCTCCTTCTAGTACTTATCTCAGAACAGTACTGGTGCTGCAAAGGCAGAATGGTGTCTCTTAGATAAGCATTAAATGAAAGGAGAGCTGCTTGAAAACCGAGGCCCAGCGGAAGCACGGCCTCATGGGACATCCATGCTGGGAATGCCTCTAAGGAGTGGTGGCAATGCAGATGGGGAGGTCACCCTGTTGTTTACTGAGCATGGACCAGAAACAGGAGACTGGTGCTGCCCTGCACAGTGCCATGTGCCAAAGCAAATCCATGCTCTCGGGAGCCCCATGTGACAGGCCAGGACCGAGGCACAAGCAGCTGCTCCGCTACAAAGTCCCACGGACGGCAAGTGACCAGCCAGCACTGACCCAGCAACCAGGCTCCAGAACCTACACTGTAACACATGCTGCCTTGCTGCCCGCCCAGAATAGGAAAGAGATTGGGCTGAAGCACGACAGACAGACAGACGGACAGACTGGAAAACCCAAGTCCTAGGTCACAGGAGACCTCACAAAAGCACAAGTTACATCCGACATTTCTTCTATTTCCTTGTTCTTTCGTGCATGCCTTCCTTCCTGTCCTGCCCTTCTCCACTTTTATTCCGCCCCTCAGGCCACCCTCACTGCCACCACCTTCCCTCCCCTTTGCAAAGAAGAAGCTCTTGATTTCTTGTATCTTTTCCCTTTCAACCATTTAATCATGTTCATCTACTTGATTAATGTCAGCTTCCTATTTTTACATTCTTCTTGCTTCCTTTTGGGTCTACTCGCTCTTCTAGAAATTTCCCAAGATGAGCACTGAGTTCCTTTATTTAGATGATGTCTTCCTTCAGAATGAAGACTTGACTTAGAACAGTATTTGCTGTGTCCTCAGGTTGGGTGTGAAGTGCTTTCCTTCTTACGGTTTTCAGCTCTGAATTCCTCTTTGATCTGAAGATATTGAGGTATCTAGGGATTAGAGTTGTGTTTTTTCATTGTCAAGCAGTTAAGTTTTTTGGTCATTTTTCTCACTTATTTCTACATTACTGGCTGAGGATCAAAAATATGGTCTGTGATATATTTAATTTTTTTAATATATTAGAATTTGCTTTGTGGCACATGTTATTAAATGTTGCACGCAAAAAACTACTGAAGGAACAAACGGTTCAATATTGTCTGTTTGATTGAGTTTGCTGATTCCACTACTCACTCTCTCTAGATTTTATTTATTTTTGGTAGATCTCTCCATCTGTGAAAGACGGTTTATGAATTCTCCCCTTGTAAAATATTTTCATCAAGTTCTCCTTACATTTTTAACACTTTTCATTTTATGTCTTTAGCTGCCATCTTATTTGGCACATACAGATTTGTGATCAAAGTGGCCTGACCATTACACGATCACCTTCTCTTCTGATGTAGTGCTCATAATGCTGTTTCTTTTCGCCTAATATTAACATTGCAGCTATGCTGTGTAAATAATAGGGCAAACACCTGCTTGGTCTAACTGTACGCCGGGCACTATTCTGCATGCTGTAGGCATGTTCACCCATTTAATCCTTCACCCTCTGAAACAGGTACCATTATTACCCCCGTTTCACAGGAGGTGAAATCTCTAAGATATTAAGTAGCTTGCCCAAAGCCACCGTCAGTAAGGATCTGAACTGGGATTTGAACTGGGGACTCTGGCTCCACAGACTGCCCTCAATCATGACACTCCCCCTGGCTTGTGTTTTCCTTCAACGTTTCATCTCACTTTATATAGATAATTTATGTTGCTTCTTGTTGCTTCCTCACTCCTTTTCCTTATTTTGACCAGCTTAATCAGGTTACCATTCATCGTCCTCCCTCCCCTTGTGAACTGGGGAATGTTCGTGGCCATTGCTATTCCATGAAAGGCCCCCTTCCCTTCTCCACATCCATAACCACACGCGTCCACCCCAGGCTCTGCTCCTGCATGGCTCCCCTCTCCTCCGCATGAGACACTCAGCACACCTCATGCCCACCCTTCTTCAACCTCCAACCCAGATGGCTTATTGGGAAGGATTTTACTTTTCTTCCCCAACTCAGCTTTGCTAAAATAACTCAGGACTTCTAGTTGGGCTATAATTAGAATTTTCCTTGTAAAATGTCACTTCTATTTCAACAACTTTTTCTTTCTTTCAGTGCTTCTGTTACCCAGTCCCAGGCATCCTTCAATATCCATTTACATGAAATACTACAGGTCTTGTGGATCACTGACTACCTTTGTGCTTCTCCTTTTCATTTTCTCCTACCTTAGGGTCTCTGTGTAGATCCCTAACACTTTCCTCAGATCAGGCGTTTGGATGAAGACCAAATTCCTGCCAAGTTGACAACCTTCCTTCTCTCACCCTGGAGGGTGGGGATCAATTGAAAGGGTATGGAATTCTTGACTTCAAGGACTTTCTTCCCAGTGAACTTAGAGGCTGACCAGTCTGGTGCTTTTTCCTCTGTACATTTCTCAGCTCCTTATACTTAGAAGTTTGTAAGATTTTGTTCTTCTATTTTGGAGTTCAGTTTTACCAGGATGTAGCTAATTGTGGATTTTTTTTTTTTTTTAATTTCAATTCTATCTGGAAGTCAGTGAAATCTTCAACCTGTAGTCTCAGATTATTCTCCTATGTAGCTATTGTTTCTTCTCCATCTGTTTCTTTGTCTCCTTCTGGAACTCCATTATTCACATGCCCTAGATCTGTCCCCCGGTCTTCTATCTTTCCCCTCATGGTTTCTCTCTCTTTGTATTTGACTCTGATGTCCCAGCATCTCTTCTACTGTGCCTTGTGGGTAACTAATTCAATTCATGAAAGTAATCATCCACTGACTTTTAAAAATTTAAGTTCGAGGGAGAAATTTTATGCTGTACCCAGATCTTCTAAGCATCCTGTGTTAGTCAGCTGGGGCTACAAGAACAAAATGCCACAGACTGAGTGGCCTATGAACCACAAAGATCTATTTGAAGTTCTAAGACTGGGAAATCTGGTCTGTTCCGGGGGGATGGGTGGGGAGTCCTTTCCTTGGCTTGCAGATGGCTGTGTGCCTTCCTTCTCACTGTGTCCTCACAGTGGAAAAACAAAGCACATGAGCAAACAAACAAATAAAAAACAGAAATAGACCCATAAGTAAAGACCAAACTGATGGTTGCCACAGGGGAGGGGTGGGGGATGGGCAAAAGGGGATGAAGGGGAGTGGGAGGCACAGGCTTCCAGGTACGGAATGAGGATGTCAGGAAAATAAAAGGCACAGCCTTGGAATACAGTCAATGACACTGTAATAGCACTGCGTGGTGACAGTGGGTAGCCACACTTGTGGTGCGCACAGCACAACATAGAGACTTGGGCACAGATGTATCTAAGTTGTTTCTGTGCTGCCTTTTCTCAACTATTCTTTTTTAAGTATGCAGACAACTGCACTCACATACATTTTTTAGGATTTTCAAACTCCCTGGTAAAAAGCAGAAATTAGCAATGGGAGGCCTTTGTGTCTTCCTTATTGGAAACCAGTTGGAGCCTGTATAGATGAGAGTAACAGTAATATGGAATATTTCACTGAAAGGAATTTGGAACTGCTAGACCTGTTATTTGCTATAGTTTCCAGCTTTTTCTGAATGAAGAAAGCTCTATTAAGAAGAATGCAAACCAGCTACAATACCTGTGAATGACAAAACGTTAGTCATCTGAACACATTCTTGTAAGAAAACTTCAGATCTGACTAATCTGGTTCTGACACTCTCCCACTGATGAAAAGGCGCTGGTGTTCCCTTTTCATAGGAAGTAACACTTATTCGTTACAGTTTATAGAAAGTATTTTTTATATGTAATGCTTCAAACCTTTATTGTAATACTCAAGACCAGGGGTTCTTAAGCATTTTTAGGGTGCATAAGAATCCCCAGGTGGCGGGACACCTGGGTGGCTCAGTGGGTTAAAGCCTCTGCCTTCGGCTCGGGTCATGATCCCAGGGTCCTGGGATCGAGCCCCACATCAGGCTCTCTGCTCAGCACTGAGCCTGCTTAGCCCCCGCACCCCCCCACCTGCCTCTCTGCCTACTTGTGATCTCTGTCTGTCAAATAAATAAATAAAATCTTAAAAAAATAAAAAATAAAAAAAGAATCCCTAGTGGTTTGTTAAATACATAAATCCCCTGGGCCCCACTGCCAGAGAGCCAAAGCTAGGGTGTGGGCCCAGAAAGGCAGAAGTTCAAGGCCCACAGACCCCTGGAGGAATGCTGCATCAGATGCTATAGAAATGACAAAGGTGGGATGCCTGGGTGGCTTAGTTGGTTAAGGGGCTGCCTTTGGCTGTGGTCATGATCCCAGAGTCCTGAGATTGAGCCCCACATCGGGCTCCCAGCTCAGCGGAGAGACTGCTTCTCCCTCTCCCTCTGCCTGCTGCTCTACGTACTTGTGTTCTCTATATCTCTGACAAATAAATAAACAAAATCTTGAAAGGAAAAATGACAAAGGCTATAACCAATCTTACTTCGTCTGAGTTGTCTCTCAAACAAGAAATCACTAAGCAAATAAAATGAACAGCAACCCACAAAAGCGGTGTTAAAAATAATTAACACAGGTTTTAAAAGTTTCGATCTTTCCAGTAAACAAAGAAACAGAAAATAAAAGTCATACTGTGATAATTCACCACTGTAGTGTGCTGATAATGGGGGACACTCCGCAAGTGTGGGGACAGGGGGTCTATGGGAAATCTGTGCTTTCTGCTCAATTTTGCTGTGAACTTAAACTTCTTCTAATAAAATCAACTGAAAATTAAGACTTAAAAAATCATATTGTTTCTCTTTTGTTAAAAAAGTAAATATTTTTAATTTATAATACTAAAATGTATGTCAAGATTAAAAATGGACAGTTGGCCCTTCCTGATACATCTTTCTGGGACATCATCCATCCAAACAGATGCACAATGTTCATAATGTTTGATCCAGGGACTCTAGCTCCTGAAATTAATCTTAAAGCAAATAACAACAAAGCTGACAAAAATGGATACACAAAGCTATCTTCCTAGTAATATATACCTAGTATTTTCTAAGGTATCTATATATTATTACGCAATAAATTCATGGAAAATGTTTAAAAATAAGAGAAAATGTGTACAATTTAATATCAAACAAAAAGAAAGGGTACAAAATAAATAAACAGCACAATTCCAGCAGAATATAAGATATATAAAATAACAGAATATTAACGTGTTGCTATTCTCTAGAGGGGAACTATGTTTGCTTCCTCTTTTTTTATATTTTCCACGAAGGCCTGACATTGTTTCTATAACCTGCAAAAAAGTATGTGTGAGTGTGTGTGTTTTAATGCTTAAAAATAAGAAAAGTCCATTTAACTTTCACAATCCCTAAGCAGATGAATAAGATATTGTATTAGAAGTGCTTTCTTTGAATAATATGGAAAAGAATTACATCAAAACTTAATGCAATATTCATGTTACTGAAAAGTTACGTAAAAACAGAAGGTATCAGAGAATTCTCTGATGAAGCCTTGGAAAAACAAATCCTCTCTACAGGCAGTAATGTTCCCTAATATGTCATTTTGGAACAATGTATCAAAGTGATGCATTTACTTTAAAAAGGTTACATTCCTACTCTATCATGGACATTCCATTATTGTCAGTCCAACTCAAGAGACTTTTTTTTTTTTAAGATTTTATTTATTTATTTGACACAGAGAGAGAAAGAGAGAGCGCGAGAGAGGGCACAAGCAGGGGGAGCAGCAGGCAGAGGGAAAGAGAGAGGCAAGCCCGCTACTGAGTAAGGAGAGGGATGTGTGGCTCAAACCTAGGACTGGGGGATCATGACCTGAGCCAAAGGCAGATGTTTAACCAATTTAAACCACCCAGGTGTCCCAAGAGACTATTTTTTGCGTGTCCATAGTGCTGTGCCCCAGGCCTGCCTTCAGGGAGGGAGCTCAGCAGGGCAACAGCAGACTGTAGAGTGATAAGCCCATAGAATAAAACCTCACAATAATGTTTCACAGAGTAAAGAGACACTTGGAAAAAGTGATTCCCAAATCTTCACTTATTTATTCTAAGATATGACCTATCTTTACAAAATCTCCCTTCCCAAAGACAATAGGAAATGGCACTCCCCTATGAGTGCCGCAGCACTACACCTCATTGTCTACCCAAAAGTGATATGGATCCAGGCCCACCCCAGCCCTCGCCCACCCAGAGAAGCTAATATTGCCTAGGAATGGCCTGGAAAGAAACAGCTCTGCTTGTTTCTCCTCCAACTCTTCCCAGATTTGTGAGGACTTGGAAAAGAAAGTATAAGTCCAGTATCACCTAGAGAAAGGCCCAGCTACAAGGCCGGCCTCATAAGACAATATCCTCTACATGCCTTTTCATCTTCACAACAGGACTTAAAACTTCACAGAGCTCCAGCTTCACATCAAACTGTCTTCTGGGCATTTCCATGTGGACACATTCCATGTGGTCCCTAAAATTTGCCACATCCTAAACAAAGTCTCTCTGCATCCTATGTGCCAGAAGTCCTATCAGGTCTACCTCCAAAACAGATCCAGAACCCACCCACTTCTCCCCATTTCTACTGTGACTCCCCTCATCCTCAACACCTTGGCCCTCTCCTGCCATGGCGGCCCCCAACCCATCTCCCTGCCTCTATTCTTGCTCCCCTATAACCCCTATCTTTTTTTTTTTTTTTAAGATTTTATTTATTTATTTGACAGAGATCACAAGTAGGCAGAGAGGCAGGCAGCAAGAGAGGAGGAAGCAGGGCCCCCCGCTGAGCAGAGAGCCCAATGTGGGGCTTGATCCGAGGACCCTGGGATCATGACCTGAGCTGAAGGCAGAGGCTTTAGCCCACTGAGCCACCCAGGTGCACCCCCCATAATCCCTTCTCCATGCAGTAGCCAGAGTGATCTTTTTTTTTTTTTAAGGATTTTATTTATTTATTTATTTGTCAGAGTGAGAGAGAGAGAGTGCACAAGCAGGCAGATCGGCAGGCAGAGGGAGTAGCAGGCTCCCCACTGAGCAAGGAGCCCGATGTGGGACTCGATCCCAGGATCCCGGGATCATGACCCAAGCTGAAGGCAGCAGCTCAACCGACTGAGCCACCCAGGTGTCCCAGAAAGTGATCTTTTTTGAAACACAAATCAGTCTGTAAGCAACAGGAGGGCAAGGGGTTTTATCTGTTTCATTCACTAATGTTTCCCCAGCACCAAGTGTTTGAATTAAGTTCATTTGCTTAAAATTAAATAATGGCTCCCCATTTCCAAACTCCAAACTCCCCAACATAACTTCTAAGGCTAAAGATCTGGTCCTATTCCCACAAACCCCACCCACCTGCCTCACTAATTCCATGGCACTCCAATCCCATTGGTCCTTTTTCTGCTCAGCAAATATGCCAAGTTTCTTTCTGCTTATGGCCTTGGTATATGCAGCTTCCTCTCTTTGGAATGTTCTCTGCCCTGTGTGTCTCCTCCCCGCCACCCCGCCACCTTGGTTTGGCTGGCCCCTTCCATGACTTAAATCTCACTTCACACGTTGCCTAACCCACCCTCTTCCTGAAAGAGCCCCACAAACACTCTCCTCTATATTATCTTACCAGAGCACTGGACTGAGGCTGAAATTACCTTGGTTACTTAGTGTTTACTGGCTATAAACCCTACTACCAGAATGTGCAGCAGGCCTGAGAGCAGGGCCTTGCCTGTCTAGTCACTACTAGAGCCCCAGTACTCCTAACAATGCCTGGCTCCCAACAGAGATCAATTAACTTAGCTCCGTGTTCTAGGACTTGGTCTTCCACATTCAAGTCTTAGAGATTATATTTAGCCAGTGCCCAGAGGTGATTAGGTCCTCAAAGATGGACTCGGACAAGCTAAAATGTATTAATGGCAAAGGCACACAGCGGAACACCAATTTTTTTTAATTAACACTGAAAAACCTCTATCAGCAGAACTGAACAAATACTCAAACTGCATTCAATTCACTGTCTTCTCCCCCTAGTGTCAAGTCACATGACAAGCCATATCTAGTGGGTAGACTTAAAACAAAATGAATTTTGATAGTGGGATGATTAATCATATGTCAAGTTGACCAAGCCAAGGGACGCTCAGATCCAGTCCTTTGAGAGCCATGATAGAAGAGAAAGGAGGAGGAAGGTGGTATTCCCATTCCGCCTAAGCAGGGACATCTATCTTTTGCCCTTAGCACTTTCGTGCTCAGGACTTCAGACTTGGACTCAAGTCTGCACTATCAGCTCTCTGGCTCGCAGGCCTCAGGACTATACCACCGGTTATCTTGGGTCTCCAGCTTGCAGATGGCAGATGGTAGGACTTCTCAGCCTCCATAACCATATGAGCCAATACCTAATAGTAAATAAGTAAATAACCCATTGGTTCTGTTTCTCTGGGGAACCTGACTAATACAGATGATAACATGAAAGTCCCTCTGCTGATAAACCTGTTTGAATGGGACAAAAACACAGCTGCAGGCTGAAATTCCCTGTTTAGCCAAAACATATGCAGTCTGGCAGCCTAGACTCTCTGCTGACAGTGTCAGGTGCACACTGAACCAAGCTCCCATCTGTGCATCCAACTACACATTAACATGACTGTCCACACCTCTGCTGTGACATGCTAATAAGGTCCATTTGCAAATTATTAAACTAGCAAAGTATGTGCAATCGAATCAATAGGTGAGGGCTTGACACAGTTTCCCATAACTTCACTAGGTCAAAGCCACCCCAAGCCAGACACACTCTGAAGCCTAAGCACATGGAAACCAGGAGTATGTCTGCTGATTTCAACCAGCAAGGGAGCACAGCCTGGTTCCCCAAAGTCTAAAGACAGTGAAAACCTTCAGCAGACATGGGGGTCTCAACCACTTCCCAAGCCATCCAAGTGGCATGGAAGGGGAAGCTTACCACCAACAAAAGGGCCATGGACTGCTTATCAGGAGTCAGCCTACAGAGATTGAGAAAAGCTTAAATTAAAGACAGTATGGATAATCTAGACATGTATAATTCATAGTTGACCACATTACCTCTTCTAAATTTATAATGATGACAATTATCTGTGGAATGTTTCCAAGGAATAAATAATTGATAACATACTCCACATCATAAGGCAAACTGCCAGTGGAGACAATGGGTGGGGATGCATTAAAACAATAGATTCTTTCATTTGACATTTATCAAGCACATACTGTGTACTAGCACACAAGAGTCATCTGTTTTGACACTGGAGTCTGCTGACCAAATACGGGCAATAACTATAGGGTTTTGGAAGGGCCAGGATCCCCAGAACCTTTGATTATGAAACATCATTTGAGCTCCTACTATGCGCTAGACAATAGAAAAATGAAGGTTCAGTTCTAGCTCTTGAGGATCACACAGTCTGTGGTTGAACAAGACACTTTACTTTTCTTCCTGTGTGCTGTGATTAGAGTACATGACAGAAAATCAGGAAGACTTATCAAGGTAAGTTCACCAAGATACAGTATTAAGATATCTCAATTTGAAGAGCTCTATTAGGAGTCTGGAGATGGCTACAGTTTTAGTTTTGTGATACAAAATCATCTACAGGGACAGATTTTAACAAAACAAATACCCAGTAAAACTTTATTTATTGAACTGAAAAACAAATGTAAACCAGTAATAAGAATAATTTTTAAATCAGGCAATTCACTGAAGAAATTCATTAAGAATCTAAAGACAAGGGGGCACTTAGGTGGCTCAGTCCAGTAAGTGTCTGACTCTTGATTTGGGCTCCGGTCATGATCTCAGGGTCCTGGGATCCAGCCCCACATCAGGGATCAAGCCCCACACTGGACATTATGCTCAGTGGGGACTCTGCCTGAGAGTCTCTCTGTCCCTCTCCCTTTGCCCCTCCTCCCATGTTCCTTCTCTTTATCTCTCTCTCTCGCTTACTCTAAAATAAATTTTAAAATCTTGAAAAAAAAAAAGGAATTTAAAGACAAGGGGCACCCAGCTGACTCAGTCAGTAAGGCATGTGACTCTTGATCTTGGGGTTGTGAGTTCAAGTACCACATTGGGCACAGAGTCTACTTAAAAAAAAAAAAAAAAAAAAGGAGGGGCACCTGGGTGGCTCAGTGGGTTAAGGCTCTGCCTTCAGCTCAGGTCATGATCCCAGGGTCCTGGGATCAAGCCCCACATTGGACTCTCTGCTCCGTGGGGAGCCTGCTTCCTCCTCTCTCTCTCTGCCTGCCTCTCTGCCTACTTGTGATCTCTGTCAAATAAATAAATAAAATCTTTAAAAAAAAATCTACAGACAAAAATACATCTCTCACATCATTTAAATACTGTTTGAATATCTTCACACCTCTTTTCTTTAAATATGCAAATTTTGCCTTTGCATAATACCCACCATCCGAATTTTATACTACTTATAAATAAAGACTTCTTTTTAGTACTTTTTAAATTTCAATCTACACCATGGTTTTACTTTAACAAATTTTGGCTACAATGTGGCAATTCTGATATCTCATCAAGCCTCCTAATTTTAGTTATGTTTGGGTAAATATGCTTAGGCTCATAATATATGTAAAACCATATAATTAGTGTTTCATACTGGAGTCTATTAAATTTCCAAACTTCCTTCTGTTACTTTATAATGATATATAGTTATTACCAGTTATAAAAAGTAAATGCTCATACATGCAAAGTACATTTTTATCAGAATCAGATTTTACTCAGTTTTTCCTCTCTAAAACGGAAATCATCTTTTCATTTGCAAACCACAAATCCAAAAATATATGTAAATGGAAAAGAGTGCTGTCTGGCTCAGGCAAGAATAATCATTACATACAACGTGTTTCAGATGGGAAAACAGCAGAATTGAAATAACTTTAAAACTCACTACATTGGAAAGTGCTCAAAAATCACATTTTAAAAACACACCTTAAGAAAAATAATTAGCAAAAGCCTACAGGACTGACAACTGGATTCGTAGAGATGTTTGCTAATAACTAAAATGGAGCAGTTTAATGAATTTGCATCAAAGGAGTGATGGGGCGGGAAAGAACTCTGTGAGAACTAAAGCTAGAATGATCTGTTTTCATGAAGAAATTCTTCCTGAAGGGACATAGATACTTAGAAAGCAAAGAATGGCTGAAAATCTCCCTGTAACATTTGAGAGTTGGCTACCTAAGATCAGAGTTCTAGAAGAGCTTCCAAGAGGCAAAGTAGAAAAGAAAAGCAGCACATTTTTGGATTTTAACAATCTGGGTTTAGTCTCAGCACTGCTACTTCCTGGCCTTGTTATCTCAGACAAGTCCCTTCACTTCCCTGGGCCTTGGATGTCTTATATGAGAAGGCTGCAGTCTGTAAAGATGACCTCAGGGTCTCTCCTTCTCTTTCTGCTACCAGCATATCTGCAACTAGCTTCACTATGAATTGGGTATTTATTCACTTAATAAGCATTCATGGCATTTTGCTCCAAACACTGTGCTGGACAATGCATAGATGAATCAGACAAGGTTTCTTTCTTTCTGAGGAGTTAACAAGCTATTGGGCAAACAGACTAGTAAAGAAACAATGCCAGTCCTATTCAGTAAATGCTGTGGTAACAGTAGCAAGTGCTGGGTGCTCAGGATACCTTAAGGGAAAGGGAATTCAAGGCAAAGGAGAAGCTGGCAGGGAGGTCTTCCTGTAATGAAAAAAAACTATTAAATAGCATTTAGGGCTCCACTGAGCTTGGAGATTATATGGTTCTGATCACTGGATTAGTACATAGCATCTACCAAAGAGGAAATTATTCCCCAGCCCCACAGCTGCAGCCAAAACACTATCACCTTTTACGATGACAGCAAAAATTAAGGCCAGGGTTTTCTTAGGATTTTTTTTTCCTCCTTTTTTTTTTTTTTAAGTTTTTAAATTTATTTTTTAAAGTAAGTTCTACGCCCAACATGGGGCTTGAACTCACAACCCCAAAATCAAGAGTCACATGCTCCACTGAATGAGTAAGCCAGGTGCCCCAAGTCCCAGATTTTCTTTACTTTTTTTTTTTTTAAAGATTTTATTTATTTATTTGACAGAGATCACAACTAGGCAGAGAGTCAGGCAGAGAGAGAGAGAGGAAGAAGCAAGCTTCCTGCTGAGCAGAGAGCCTGATGTTGGGCTCGATCCCAGGACCCTTAGATCATGACCTAAGCTGAAGGCAGAGGCTTAACCCACTGAGCCACCCAGGCATCCCAAGTCCTGGATTTTCTAAGGGCGCAGTTACATTCTATGCTTTTTTTTTTTTAAAGATTTTATTTATTTATTTGACAGAGAGAGATCACAAGTAAGCAGAGAGGCAGGCACAGAGAGAGAGGAGGAAGCAGGCTCCCCACTGAGCAGAGAACCCGATGTGGGGCTCGATCCCAGGACCCTGAGATCATGACCTGAGCCGAAGGCAGAGGCTTTAACCCATTGAGCCACCCAGGCGCCCCACATTCTATGCTTTTACCTAAGAACAGTACTGCCAGAATAGTACGGCTGCAGTCTCCAGTCTGCCCGCCACCCACATGAGCAAAGGGAAGTTAGCTGAGTACCTCCAGGGAAAAGCAGGGCATGGAAAGGATGGAGGGGTCACAGTATTTTCTGACATGAGACATAGGAGTGTTTGTATTTGTTTATGAAACACTTCTTTGCCATTGGTTAAGGGGATGGGAATGTGAGAATCATGATTTATCCCCAACTGCTTTGATCTGTCTCCCTCTCTAGACTTGGGTACAGAAAGAATATTAGCCCCCTAATATATCTCTACCCCTTTCCAAAATTGAAATCCTTAAGTTGGGGTTCTTCAATCTAGTAAAGATGCCAACTTGGGGATGGCAAGTCATTCAGCCTCTGGGATAAAACTGCTTTAGCACACAAAAAGAAAACTAGAAAGATCACTCTAAACACCAACACCACCTTCCAAAAACATGTATATTATCTATAGCGATCTTTTAAAATTCCTACACCCTTCTGATGTATTTGAGTTCTTTGGTTGCAGGTAATGGAAACCTGACTCTGGACTAAGGGGAAAAGATGGAACTTATTGGAAGGATTCAGGGAGGGAGGCACATGACCAACAGGGCAGCTGGGGATGCAGACTGAAAGGGACGTAAAAGGTGTTCCCTAGAGTTCGGGCGGCAGGAACACTGGCCAGTGTCCTGCAGGCACAGGGGCTGCAAGGAAGATTCTCCAAGCATTCCCACTCCTTGGATCGCTCAGCTCAGGTTTCAGGTTCCAGGGAGTGAGAGTCTCAGTGCTCTGGAATCATTTATGGGTTCCAATCCTCTCCAGCTAAAAAGGTGATATGGCACCTGATGAACAGCTATCCAATCTGTAACCAACTGAAGAAAGGTAAACACCAAAAGGAACACAAGTTTTTGTAACCAAAAGAAATTGGAGGAGCACCTGGATGGCTCAGTTGGTTGAGTAAATGACTCTTGACTTCGGCTCAGGTCATGATCTCATTGTCATGAGATGGAACACCATGTCGGGCTCTGAGCTGGGCATAGAGCCTGCTTAAGATTCTCTCTCTTCCTCTCCCTTTGCCCCTCCCCTTCCCTCTCCCCTTCTCTTAAAAAAAAGAAAAAGAGAAAGAAAGAAAGAAAGAAAGAAAGAAAGAAAAAAAGAAAGAACAGGAAAAAAAAAGACAGAAAAGAAAAGAAATTGGAATCGATACTGTCGGTCATCAAAACAATAAAGATTCACTACATCCCCTGAATAACAAACACATAAACCTTTTCTTTAAACATCATAGGATACACAGACATTTTAGAACCCTGAAGACATGTATTTTAATTAGGGTACAATTTCGAGTGAAACCCTGTCTTTGTAAAGGTATATGAACAGTGAAAGTTGGTAACCATGTGGTACACCAGAACCTCATTTAGGTATAAGCTAAGTGAGAATTACCACCAATAAATAAATAAATAAATAAATAAACAATAAATAAAAAATAAAAAATTAACTATCCACACAGTAGCCATCAAAGAGTTGGGATAGCTATATTAATATCAGACAAAATTAAATTTAAGATAAGAAATATTACTATATATAAAGAAATATACTATATATATACTATAAAGAAAGACATTTTATTTTATTTAAAGATTTTATTTATTTGAGAGAGAGAGTGCACAAGGGAAGGGCTGAGAGAGATGCGGGGCTCCATCCCAGGATTCTGGGATCATGACCTGAGCCAAAAGCAGATGCTTAACCGACTGAGCCACCCAGGTGCCCTGAAAGAGAGACATTTCATAATGATGAAAAGGCCAATATATCATTTTGAATGTATATGTACTGAACAACAGAACCCTAAACGCTTGAAGCAAAAACTAACAGAATTGAAAGTAGAAAAAGATAATTCAACAGTTAGAGCTGGAGACTTAAATAATTGATAGAACAAGAGTCAATAAATTTAAGAAACCAAAAAGTATATAAAAAGTATGTTCTCCACCCACATGGAATTAAATTAGAGCCCCATAATAGAAAAAAGTTTTGGGAAATCCCAACCTCTGGAAATTAAACAACAGACTTATAAATAACACACAAGCCAAAAATAAAGTCACAAAAATATTTTCAACTGAATAAAAACAAAAATACAATACACCAAAATTCATGGGAAGCAGCTAAAGCAGTGCTTAGAGGACATGGTATAGCCTTAAACACCATTATCAGAAGAGACTAAAGATCTCAAACCAATTACCTAAGCTTCCACCTTAAGAAACAAGAAAAAGAAAAGAAAACTAAATAAAAGCAAGCAGGAAAAAAGGACATCATATGGAGTTGAAATCAATGAAACAGAAAACAAAAAAGCAAGAGAAAAAATGAATAAAACAGAGTTGGTTCTCTGCAAGGATTAATGACTTAATCGGGTGAAGACAGCAATTCTCCCCAAATTGGTTTATACATTCAAAGCAATTTCTATCAAAATCTCAGTACGCTTGCAACTAAGAAAGAGATTTACTTTCATCAGTTTGTCTCAAAGAACTCTTTTACACTTAAATTTTTTCATAATTATATAATAATTATATAATCATAAAAAATTTCCAGTAAGCTTTTCTATAGAAAACAAGCTGATCCTAAAATTTATATGAAAATGCAAATGCCCTAGAAAAGTCAAAACAATTCTGAAAAGGAAAACAAAGTTGAAGGCCTACAGTACCTGATTTCAAAATGTACTATAAAGCTAGAAATGAATTAAGGCAGTGTGGTATTGGGATAGGAAAACCATACAGATCAACGGGATCTAGAAAGAAACCCTTATATTTTATGGTCAATTGATTTTCGACAAAGGGAAAAATAGGAAACTTCTCCTTGGACATCTCTATGGGGGAAAAGTTAACTTAGACCTTTACTTCACTTTTTACATGAAGATGAACTCAAAAGAGATCACAGACCTAAATGAAAGAACTAAAACTAAAACTTCAGAAGAACACATAGGAAAAAAATCTTTGACCATGGGTTAAGCAAACAGTTCTTAAGACACAACATGAAAAGTAAAAACCATAAAAACTGGTAAGCTAGACTTTATTAAAATAAAAAAAATGTACTTCAAAAGACACCATTAGGAAAATGAAAATACAAGCCACAGAATAGGAGAAAGTACTTGCAAATCACATATATGATAAGGGATTTATATCTAGCCTATCTTAAGAACTTCTACAACTCAGTAATACGACAAATAACCCAACTTAAAGATGGGTTCTGATACATGCTACAACATTAAGCTAACTGAAATAACCCAAACACAAAAGAACAAATACTGTGTGATTCCACGTGTTTGGCGTACCTAAGATAGGCAAATTCATAGAGACAGAAAGTAGAACCGAGGTTCTCAGGGGCTGAGATGGGTGTGGAATGGGGAGTTATGGTGTGGAATGGGGAGTTATTGTTTAATGGGAACACTGTTTCTGTTTGGGATGATTAAAAAGTTCAGGAAGTGGCTTGTGGCGATAGTTGTACACAACTGTATACTTAATGGCTAAAATGGTAAATATCTCACCATGATTTAAAAAACAATTTTAAAAAATGGGCAGAAGACTGGGTAGACACTTCACCAAAGCAGACATGCAAATGACCACTACGTACATAAAAAGGTGCTCAGCATCTTTAGTCATCGGGGAGACACAAATTAAACTACAGTGAAATACCACTGCACAGCGGCTGGAATGACTGTAATCCGAGAGACAGAATACCTAGTGTTGATAAGGATGTGGACAAACAAGAAATCTCATACATTGCTGATAGGATTGTAAAATGTGTATAGCCACTTTAGAAAATTATTTGGCTATGTTTTAAAAAGTTAGGGGCACCTGGGTGGCTCAGTGGGTTAAGCCACTGCCTTCGGCTCAGGTCATGATCCCAGGTCCTGGGTTCGAGCCCTGCATCGGGCTCTCTGCTCGGCAGGGAGCCTGCTTCCCCACCCTCTCTCTCTGCCTGCCTCTCTGCCTGCTTGTGATCTCTCTCTGTCAAATAGATAAATAAAATCTTTAAAAAAAAAACAACAACAAAAACCTCATGAACTAGTCTCTGCTAGCTTCAGATTTTTCTTCAGCAGCGTCCTCACCTCTCAGCCTTCACAGATTTAAAGAGAGTTAGGGCCTTGCTCTGGATTAGGCTTTGGTTTACAGGAGTGCTGTGGCTGATTTGATCTTCTGTCCAGACCACTAATACTTTCTCTGTATCAGCGACAAGTCTGTTTGTCTTTCTTATCATTTGTGCATTCACTGGAGTAGCCCTTGTAATTTCCTTCAAAAACTTTTCCTTTGTGTTCACGACTTGGTTAACTGTTTGACCCAGGAGACTTAGCTTTTAGCCCGTCTTGGCTTTGAACATGCCTTCCTTACTGAGCTTCATCATTTCTAGCTTTTGATTTAAAAGGAGAGACGTGTGGGACACCTGGGTGGCACGGTTGGTTAAGTGCCTGACTCGTGGTTTTGGCTCAAGTCGTGGTCTCATGGTTATGAGATCCAGCCCCGCACTGGGCTCTGCACTCATTGTGGAGTCTGCTTAGGATTCTCTCTCCATCTCCTTCTGCCCGCCCTGCTGACCCCCACTCATGCTCACTCACTCTCTCTCTCTCTCTCAAATAAATAAATTTAAAAGAAAATAAAAAATGGAGTGAGACATGTGTGACTCTTCCTTTCACTTGAACACTTCGTGGCCATTGCAGGGTTATTCGCTGGCCTAATTTCAGTACTGTTGTGTCTCAGAGAACAGGGGAGCCCGAGGAGAGGGAGAGAGATGGAGGAATGGCTGGTTGGTGGAGCGGTCAGAGCACACAAACGTTTAATGATTAAGTTCACTGTCTTACATGAGTGCAGTTTGTGGGGTGCCAAAAATCACAGATCACCATAATAAATACAGTAATAATGAGAAAGTTTGAAATATTGTGAGAATTACCAAAATGTGACGTAGAAACATGAAGTGAACAAATGCTGTTAGAAAAATGGCAGAGGGCGCCTGCGTGGCTGAGTGGGTTAAGCCTCTGCCTTTGGCTCAGGTCATGATCCCAGGGTCCTGGGATCGAGCCCCGCATCGGGCTCTCTGCTCAGCGGGGAGCCTGCTTCCCCCTCTCTCTCTGCCTGCCTCTCTGCCTGCTTGTGATCTCTGCCTGTCAAATAAATAAATAAAATCTTCTAAAAAATAAAAAAAGAAAAGAAAAATGGCAGAGATACATCTGCTTAATGCAGTGTGCCACAGATCTGCCGTTTGTAAAAAAAACACAGTATCTGGGAAGCACAGTAGATTAAGGTGTGCCTGTAGCTTATCTCTTGTTTCTTTCTGAGTAATATCCTGCTGTGTGGCTATACCACATCTTGCGTATCTATTCATTAATTTATGGACACCTGGATTGTCTCCAGGTCTTAACTATTACAAGTAAAGCTGCTATGAATGAACACTTGTGTACAAGCCTGGGTGGACATGTTTTCATTTCTCTTGGGCAAATTGCTAGGAGTGGAATTCCTGAGTCTTAAAGTAAGCTATGTTTGGGGCTCCTGGGTGGCTCCGTCTTTGGGCATCTGCCCTCGGCTCAGGTCATGATCCCAGGGTCCTGGGATCGAGCCCCGCATCAGGCTCCCTGCTCAGTGGGAAGCCTGCTTCTCTCTCTTTCTCTCTCCCTGCTTGTGTTCCCTCTCTTGCTGTGTCTCTGTCAAATAAATAAATAAAAGCTTAAAAATATAAATAAATAAAAATTTAAAAAGTAAGCTTATATTTAAATTTTAAAACGTAAGCTTGTGTTTAACCTTTTTTTTTTTTTTAAGATTTTATTTATTTATTTGACAGAGAGAGAGAGAGAGAGAACACAAGCAGGGGGAGTGGCAGGGGGAGAGGGAGAAGCAGACTTCTCCCTGAGCAGGGAGCCTGATATGTAGTTCGATCCCAGGACCCTGAGATCATGACCTGAGCCGAAGGCAAATGCTCAACACACTGAGCCACCCAGGCGCCCTGTTTATATTTAACTTTTTATTTTTTTTTTTATTTTATTTTTTTTTTTTTAAGATTTTATTTATCTATTTGACAGAGAGAAATCACAAGCAACAGATTTACAGTATAAATGAAGCAACAGATTTTCAGTATAAATGAAACGGCCTTCCATTGGAAGAAGGTGCCATCTAGGACAGGAAAAGTCAATGCCTGGCTTCAAGGCTTCAATGGACAGGCTGACTGTCTTGTTAGGAGCTAAGAGAGCTGGTGACCCGCAGTTGAAGCCAGTGCTCATTGACCGTTCTGAAAATCCTAGGGCCCTTAAGAATTATGATAATCTACTCTGCCTGTGCTCTCTGTCAGTGGAACAAAGCCTGGATGACAGCACATCCTTTTACAACATGGTTTACCGAGTATTTTGAACCCATTGTTGAGATCTCCTGCTCAGAAAAAAAGATCCCTTTCCAAAGCCTGCTGCTCACGGACAGTGCACCTGGTCACTCAAGAGTTCTGAAGGGGACAGACCATGAGATTCGTGTTGTTTTCACACCTGCTCACACACTACCCATTCTGCAGCCATGGATCAAGGAGCACATTTAACTTTCAAGTCATATTATTTAAGAAACACATTTCACAGGACTAGAGCTACCATGAAGAGTGATGCCTTCTGGAAGTCCCTTTGGGAAGGGTTCACCGTTCTACATGCTGTTAAGGACATTTGTGTTTATGGGAAGAGGTCAGAATATCAACATTAGCAGGAGTTTGGAAGAAGTTGATTGCAACCCTCATGGATGACTTTGAGGGGTTCAGGACTTCAGGGGAGGAAGTAACTGCAGATGTGGTAGAAACAGCAAGAGAACTGGAATTAGAAGTGGAGCCTGCAGAGGGGACTGAGTTGCTGCCGTCTCATGACGAAGCATGAAGAGCTGCTTCTTACGGAAGTGCAAAGAAAGTGGTTTCTTGAGATGGCATCTACTCTTAGTAAAGATGCTGTGAAGACTCTTGAAATGACAACAAAACATTTAGAATATTACATAAACCTAATGGATAAAACTTTAGAAAGAAGTTTCACTGTGGGTAAAATAGGATCAACACCATCGTGTGTATGGAGAAACTGTTCATGAAATGAGAACCAATCAATATGGCAAACTCTATCACTGTCCTATTTTTAAGAACTTGCCACAGCCACCCCAACTTCAGCAACCCCCACCCCAATCAGTCAGTGGCCATCCACCTCAAGGCAAGACCCTCCAGCAGCAAAATGATTATGACTCACTGGAAGATCAGATGATGGTTACCAGTTTTTAGCAGTAAAGTATTTTACTTATTTATTTATTTTAATTTTTTTTTTCCAACAGCAATAAAGTGGTTTTTGTTTTTTAAGATTGTTTATTTGCGAGAGAGAGCAAGCGAGTGAGCACGAGGAGGGAGAGAGAGAGGGATGAGCTGAGCAGGGAGCCCAACGTGGGGCTCGATCCTAGGACCCTGAGATCATGACCTGAGCCTGAGGCAGATGATTAACCAACTGAGCCACCCAGGCTCCCCAATAAAGTGTTTTTAAATTTAAGTATGTGCATTTTCTTGACATAATGCTTCTGTACACTTTATGGATTACAGTACAGTATAGCACAATATAGTCTAAACATAACTTTTATATGCACTGGGAAAAACCAAAACATTCATTTGACTTGTTGTATTGCAATATTTGCTTTATCATGGTGATCTGGAGCCAAACCTGTCATATCTCGGAGGTTTATCTGCACTGATACAGGCTAGAACACGGCCGAACTTCAGAAATGTTATACTAGGTGAAAAAAGTCACTTGCAAAAGACTCCATATTATAAGACTCCATTTATACGGAATGTCCAGAAAAGACACATTTAAAGACAGAAAGCAGATGAGTGGTTGCCTGGGCCCTGGGGAGATGTGGGGATTGACTGAACACAGATCTATACAAATATTGGGGGTGATGGAAATGTTCTATGACTGAATCATGTTGATGGTTGCACAATTCTATAAATTTTCTAAAAATACTGAATTGTATACTTACACTGGGTGGACTTTTGTGCCTTATAACTCATACTTCAATAGAACCATTAAAAGTAAATAAACACAATCTGATGCTGAAAATTTCAGGAAGCATAACTCAGATACAATCTCTATGACTTGAATCAAAGGTTCTCCACATTCCTCTTCCTTATATATTTAAAAATTACAGGTGAAGGACATTACCAGTGTTCAGAGCCTAAATGATCTTAAGCTCCTGAACGAAACTGTGTGGTCCCTGTGACTGTTCAAAAAACAGCAGCAGATTTAGATATCTTAAAAATTTTGACCATATTTTACTGGGCTCATTTCAGAGAAAAAAAAATAAAGCAATAAAAGGAAAGTCTGAGAAGCAAATCAAATCCCAAAATTGTTTGAGTAATAAACCATATTATATATAATCATTATAGCCTAGAAACATTTAATCTGAAGCAGGAAAGGCTGACCTAGTAATTGACTTAATAGCTATCTTCAATGATACGAAGGGTTTCATGGAGAAACTATTTGACTAGTTCTTCTCTCTCTCCATTGAGAGCGAAACAAAACAAAGTGATTTAATAGTCAGCAAGGTAAATTTAGATTAAACATAAATAACACTGACAGTAACTGCTATCAAATACTGAAATAAATTTAATTAGGATATTTGCTCAAGCTGTTTCCTTGGTGATCACTAGAACACACAGACAGAAAGCTCTGGTCTGAACGTATTACTTGCCTGGGAGGCAGAAAGTCGACTTGCTGACCCCAGGCCCCCACGCGGGGAGGAGCAGGTCCGAGCAGAAGGCAGGCAGCCACCCTGACTTTCCCACACTTCACTCACCTCAATATCCCGATTGAGCTGCTTCACAATGGCAGTTATGTTTCTGATGTGCTCCTCCAAGAAAAGCCTGGCCAAGCGGTCGCCGCCCCCTTTGTTCTGCATTTTCTGCAAACTGCTAACAATGTCGTCCTTAATCCGGAAGGCGTGCTCCACAAGGGCCGCGGTTGTCTTCTCGTGACAGAGGATCCTATCTTCCAGTTGTTCCACGAGGCTTACAGATGAGTAGGGTGCCATGGTCAGGGACTGGCTGTGTCGGGGCATGGTTCTAACTCGCCTATGGAAGGGAGCCACATTGCAAGGTTGTTCACTGGGAAAAAGTCATTTTCAAAAAGCCAGATTCAAGACTGCCCAGAGAAGTAAATGCAAATTCTCTCGCCCTACAAGGTAAATGGGGCTTGAGGCAGGGTTTCTGCCACAAGGAGTTTTCTTGGTGAGCCGGGCATCTTGAAACAATCATACTCAGAGTCTTAACCGTGCAGATAGCAGGCTTGATGACCTCCAAAAGCAAGAGGCTGGTGGAATTGGGCATGCTGACATGTGCCCAATTCCAATCTAAGCTTATGGAGACCAAGCTTATCGGGACGCCTGGGTGGCTCAGTTGGTTAAGCATCTCAACTCTTGATTTCAGCTCAGGTCATGATCTCAGGGTCCTGAGATCAAGCCCCACGTTGGGCTCCCCACTCAGTGGGGAGTCTGCTTCTTTCTCTTTCTCTCCACCCCAGTCCCGCCCCTTCCCTCCCCACTCCCTGCTCACACATGCACATGCTCTCTCTCTCTCTCTCTCTAAAATAAATAAATCTTTAAAAAAAATCTATAAAGATCAAGCATATTCACAAAGTCTCCTGACATGCCCTCCTCCCCTATTCCCCTACAGCAGTTCTTTAACATAATAACGAACTCTAAATGCCTACAAGGGTCAGGCAGGTGACCTAAATGAATCATGCCCATCACATGTAATACAACAGGGAGGGGACTTAGGAGACCTGGAAAAGGCACTCCTCCACTAAAGGCAGCTACAATTTTCCTCCATCCACGAGTGACCATCTGGGAATGCAGGTCTATTTTTTCAGATTATGTCATATTTCAAAAAAAGCTGGAAATTCAGACTTGTATGTGAAATCACCTTATTTTTAAATGTTAACAAGTCATTTAAAAAGTATTTAAGATAATGCAGGCCAAACAGTGTGCTTCCATGAGCCAATTCTGGTCTATGGACCCTCAATCTGCAACTTCTGATTTAAAATGGTTAGTGGGACATTAGCCCTCAAGGCTCCAGAGCTGCATTTTCCTAGGGACCAGAAGTACAGCTGTACTGTAAGGTTATTATGAAGTCTCCACTTCTCACTATCACTGAGCAGATCCTACAAACTGGATGCTGGAGAGGGACGCAACTGTACTTCTCCTGCCCTTGAACAAAATCATCCCTGGGTAATGTAACAGCTACAAAATTTCATTTATAATAACCATCACACCCACTAGCAGCCCTCATGGGATTGGTGGAAAGGAAAAGTATACCTTAGATGCATATTTTCCATATATTATACCTTTCCTCAGTGACGAGAGAAGGAAATGCAGTGCTCCGTTGGGCCATTTTCTTTTTAATAATTTACATCTGTTGAAAAAAAATCATTAAATTATTTAACAGTTTATATCTGGAATTGAAATGACATCTAAACCTTATTATTAAGTTACTAAGTGGATTGTAAATTATGCTGACACACCGATCAGTTATATTATTAAATGTCTTATGTCCTATACATGAAATAAACAGTAAATGCTTCCAAATAAGGAGAAAAGAATCAAGCAAAATAAAAATTAATACTGCTAAGCCTTGCTAGATAGATAGATTACTGGGGACTGTTAAGCAGATTTTCTTGAAATTTCCTCCCCCTCCGCCCCGTAACTGCATTTTAAGCTTGAGAAACCACTTTTACAGAAACGAGATAGTTTCTTTCCTTTTTTTTTTTTTAAGATTTTATTTATTTATTTGAGAGAGAGAGAGTGGGAGAGAGCATGAGAGGGGAGAAGGTCAGAGGGAGAAGCAGATTCCCCATGGAGCTGGGAGCCTGATGAGGGACTGGATCCCGGGACTCTGGGATCATGACCGGAGCTGAAGGCAGTTAGTTGCTTACCCAACTGAGTCACCCAGGTGCCCACAAGACAGTTTCTTTAAAGGCTCTATTCAATCATGTCAGGTAGGAAACTACCTTAGTAAATCTGATTGCAGCAACTTTAGCAAATTCCATAGCAAATTAAGAGAGCACTTACTTCTAAATTAATCGTAAATCAAAAAATACATCATCAATTGGATCTAATTTGGAGGAGCCTATCTATCCATGAAGAGAATGTGATTGATATTCCTTAAAATTTTTTTTAATAAGATATCATCATTCATATTATATCTTGCCTGTAAGGAACATTTGGCCATCCTAACACATTAGAAATTTGAGCAAAACTGGAGAGTTTTTAAAATATTTTGTTACTTAGGTTTCTCAATACTGCTGTTAATTGCCTTAAAACAATGAATGCCTAGTAACTGTGATCTGATTCAGTAATTAGTTCTCATTTAGATGCTGGATTCAGAGAGCATTTCTGATTGAAACCATTGTTTTGGCATCAACTCTTCCAGTGTCTTATTTTTAGAGTTTCATAATGTGAACATTTCATTTTCCTAGACAAAGAACTTTGAATTCAAACAAATCACATTTAAGAAAAAAAGCAATTCATGCCAAACAAGTTATGATGCCAAAGGAGATCTTCAGCTCTTACGATAATCACCTATGTCATTAAGACTACATGAAATCAGGCCAATGTGGAAATGTTAAGATTTAGAATCATAGAATCTTTACCATTTTAAAGTTGTAATATACCTTAGTTGAGATATTAATCTATGGAATAGCCCAATCTAAGAAACATTTATCTGGCATCTATGATGCAGCTGAGTAACCTAAATATATACAACAAAATCCAGACCCCTCAGGGACTTCACAGCCTACAGAGAAAGACAGATATCTAAGCCAACCATGAAGCAATGGGATAAATGGCTATGAACAAAAACACACAGGGAGGAAAAAAGGAGAGGCCTTACTTTCCCCTGGATAGGAAAGAGAGCTCGGAGGACAGAAACTAATGAAAATGAATAGGATTTCCCAAAGTACAGAATAGAGAGACTGTTCTACACCTTCTTTCCTTAAGACTCCACCATCACATCTACCTTCTATGCTCTCAGAATGCTCTCTGGCCTGGCCCATTCTTCCAACCGCATGCAGTGCCACTCTAGCCAATGCTAACCCTCCCCATTGCTACTCTACCCACCCACCTCTGTCCTTGAATATGTCATGAACTCTTCTGCCTTCACATCTTTGTCTGTGAGCTCTATGGGAAACACTCTTCTCTCTGCCTCCAGAGAAAACTCCTATTCATCCCTTAAGGCCCCTCTGCCCTTCAGTTCAATAAAATACCTCCCTCGTTTGTATTTCTTCAGCACTTTACTCGGTATGTTTTTATACTACCTATTACACTCTATTATTTTTGGCTATTTAATAGTATGTCTCCCCTACTGAACTACATGCTCCTTCAGGGCATATTTCAAATCTTAATGGACACAGAGCTGACCTAGAACTCTCCATACGTGTCTGTTAATGGGAGCGTGACTTACATCCCAGTATCAGAAACGGGAGCAATGAAGGCATTAGAGAGTGTTTAGTTAAAAAGTATAGTTCTTTACTGAGACTGCACCCAAACAGCCACTCAATATAATATTTGTAAAAGAATGGACACTTTCGGAACCCCCTTCTCTGAAGGTCATTTCATCCTTCTGGAATTTTCCTGCCTGAGCTAAAGAAGTCCAGCCACATCAACTTGCTGGAAAAGGAGTCTATCCACCACTCTGGCTGAGATTGCTTTTCAGTAGCAAACCTATCACAAAGCACTATGCACTCTCTAGGACAGGAAATGTTACATGGCATGAGGTCACAACACACACTGTGGTCTGTTCAGAACTGGTGCCCTCTTCAAGAAATGTGGTGGGAATTTGTTTGTGAGCTTGCTTGGTTGGTTAGTGTCGTGATTCTTTACCAGACAATGGGACCCATATTACAAAGAAATAAGGATTAAAATAAATAAGTCACTGGGTTAAATAACTTCTCAAAGATCATTTCCAGACCTTCCCATTGTCAACTCTGGCTGACCTGCCTGTGGCCATCAGTTCCTGCACTTTTATAAATCTGAGCTCTAGAACTACAAGTGGTAGGTACTACAACACTATTAGGCAGATCTAGGCTGTCTACTGGTCTGACTCTGCTGTGTTTTGCTGTTATAATATTAATCCCCAGCTTATGAGTTTAAAAAACTTGGGAAAATTAGGGGAAGAGACAGGTAGGCAAAGCAAGGAGAGAAGAAGAGTTGAAAGAAATGTAAAAAAGTAAAAACCACAATACCCAATATCAATAGAGTTTGGGAGTTCACAAAAGAGTAAAGGAAAATACTCTTATCTAAACCAAAATAATTAATTGTGATTATGAGGATTCTCATTAGATTTTTATAAGTAAGATGACACTAAGGGCACCTGGGTGGCTCAGGTGGTTAAGCATCTGCTCTTGATTTTGGCTCGGGTCATTATATCCAGATGGTATCCAGAGCCCGGCTTTGGGCTCTGCACTCAATGGGAAGTCTGCTTGGATTCTCTCTCTCCCTCCGTCCCCTCCCTGCTCTCTAAAATAAATACATCTTTTGAAAAATAAAGTAAGATGACACTGGGTAGAAATACCTCCAGTATCATCAAATGTGAAATGACACATGATTTTTGCTAATGGCAGTTTTAACTTTCAGAAAAACTCAATGTCAATCATGTAAAAATTAAGTTAGTTTTTCATTTTACTATCAAAATACAGTACTGATGGGTTCTGCTAGGTGTCAGAATTAAAAAAAAAATAGGCAAAGCACTTATGAATAAAGTGGTTGTAATCTGGTGGTAGGGGGAAAAGTCTATTTTCTTATAGTTAAAAATAGAGGGAAAGGAGAGAGAGCAGAGAACAGCTGAAGGTGTGCCTAGAAAGGCAGGTGGGAGGGAATCGTGCTCTAACTTAGCTCTGACCCACGCTCAGGGCTTGGACTTCATCCTGGGCAGTGCTGGGGCAGACGGGTGACTGGACCAGGGCTGGAATGGGAAAGGCAAGCTGAGGGAGGGTCAGAAGAGAGGAGAGGTCCCAGGACCAGGAACTCAGCTGGGGAGGGTGGGGCCTGGGGAGGAGCTTCTGCCTTCCTCTCTTCTCCTTCTTGCTTTTCCCACTGCTCTGGCCTCTCCACTTCCTTTTCCTACACCTCAGGGCTCCCCCTGCATTTTCCTTTGCCCGTTCCATTTTCTTAGCCTGGCATTCCCACTGTCCATTCTCCTTCCCCCTCCTGACTGTGCTCTCCCCGCCTCTCCTCCTCCCACTTTGTGCAACCGCACATACACTTGTCCAGCGCAGAAAGCACTGTGAGGTCAGTGAGGTCAGACCCTTATTTGAAGGCTGGCTTCCCCGCTGTGATCTTAGCAGGCTGCCCTTAGCCTGTTGGCCTGGGGACCTCATACATAATAGCTGTTCACTCTCAACAAGCGTTAACCCCTGTCTGACCCTCCGGAGCATCCTCTTGGGCATTCGTAGAATTCATCCTCACAATTGGCGAAGGAGTGCTCTTATCATCACCGTTTACACAGCGGAAACAGACTTAGAAAGGTTCAGGAACTGGCCCAACCACACGCAGGGATTTGGACTTGGGCCTCTGCCTCTTCCTCACCAGGCATTACCCACAGGAGGACTACAGGAATCCACAACACTGTCTGGCCTTAGGGCACTCCACAAGCTCCCAGGAAGGGCTGGTTCCTTTCCTTTCCCTGGCAAATGCACATCTGATAGAAAACACATCTCTTTTTAAAAATAACACCTTAGGGGCGCCTGGGTGACTCAGTGGATTGAAGCCCCTGCCTTCGGCTCAGGTCATAATCCCAGGGTCCTGGGATCGAGGCCCTTATCAGGCTCTCTGCTCAGCAGGGAGCCTGCTTCCCCCTCTCTCTCTGCCTTTCTGCCTACTTGTGATCTCTGTCTTTCAAATAAATAAATAAAATCTTTAAAAAAAATTAAATTAAATTAAAATAACATCTTATATAAATGGTCCAGCAAATAGTACCCATTTGTTTAAGGAGGTATCATATGGTTTCCTGGGTGGTACTAGTGGGGAAATGACGGGCATCTGCTTTAACCCTTCATTTGGCCGAGGCTATTCCTCTGGTGAGGGTACAGCTACAGTGAAGCCTTGCTGTTACTCGTGTTTTTCAATCAGGCACACATGTGCAAAGAACAATTTGCAACACACATCTTTGTATGAGGAAATTTGAAACATTTTAAGAAACACCTTTTCTTAAACTGAAAAATGCTTTCTGTGATTAAAATTTAAGCTCTACATAAAGGCATAAAGAACAAAGTGAAAATTACCCCTCAGAAATTGATGTTAATGCATTGATTTACTTTTTTTTTTTTTTTTAAAGATCTCTCCCAGGATACATTTTCCTTTTTGAAAAAAATAAAGTCATACTCTATAGCATGTGTGCATGCATTCCCTAATTGGCACTGTATCATGAACATCTTTCCATATATAAAGACACATCATGATTTTTAATGCTGGCATAATATTACAGTAAACGGATATACCAAATTGTTAGGTAGCTCCTTACTGATGAACATTTACACTGAAATGTTATTTTAAATCATGATTTAGTTCAAATTTTTGGTCTCTAATTTTCCTTTCCTTTCCTTTCTTTTATGAGATAATGCAGGTAGTATAAAAGTTTGAGGGGCAGAGTGCAAGCTACTTCCAAAATTGAGGTTAAAGTGAGACTCTAGGGGCATCAGGGTGGCTCATTCGGTTAAGCATTTACCTTCAGCTCAGGTCATGATCCCAGAGTCCTGGGACTGAGCCCCATGTCAGGCTCCCTGCTTAGCTGGGAGCCTGCTTCTCCCTCTCCCTCTGCCTGCTGCTCTCCCTGCTTGTGCTTTCTCTCTCTCTCTGTCAAATAAATAAATAAATAAAGTGTGACTCTGACAATGAAATCTAAAGAATCAAGAAGGGATGAAATCATCAGATCTATAAGAACAATCCAAGATACTGCTAACACTCACAAGTAAAACAGAGCAAGCGGTCATCACATTTGTGATTACTGGTTCAAGGTCAGTCTTTGGCTCTATACTGTGGGCTCCAGGAAGAGCTGAATTGTCCACAGCTTTATTCCAAGCACCTGGCACACTGATGATCAATGAATATTTACTGGATCAATGAATCTCAAGGACAGATGACAGAAATGAAGACATTTCCTAATGTTGACTTTAATCAACTGAATTATATTCTGACTAAGAATGAATGTACAACCAGAAAGAGGGATAGTATATACAGCATATCCAGTAAAAGCAGAGTTTAAAGAGGAAAAATTTATCAGTGTTTCCAGAAACCTGAGAATCTGGGGCTGCAGGAAGAGTTCTGTGATGGAGAGGGATGTATTAAGTTCTCATGGTCCAAGGCCATTACCCACCAAGGTATACCTGCTCACTCCTCTTGCCCTGAGCCCAAATTCACCAAGCGCATCATTTAGCCTCCCGTGTGGATGTGTGTAAAAGTAGAACATGCGAGAAGCAGCACAAGCCCCAGTCTGCCAGCTACTTTTCTCACTGTGATGGCAACCAGACTTGTGTGAGTCTGTCTCCCGAAATCTGTCTCTGACTGCCGCAACAGTGCTAAACATCAAAACCTGAAACGTGAAACTTGACACTGAAACATGAGGATCCCAATACGCGGTACCTGCTGTGGGGGACAGACTAGTTAGTATATAAGGTAGCCCCCATGATCTCTGCCTCCTGGAGTCCGTATCTGTGTGATCCCCTCCCCTTGAGTGTGGTGGTACGTATGTCTTGCTCCTAACCCACAGAATACAGCAGAGACCAGTCAAGTGGCAGTCACCTGTCCTCAGTCAGCAGCTGTAGTCACCCGGGATTCTGGTACCAAATCACACAGGGTGTAGTTCTGTTCACTGTGAAGAGATTATTTATTTTATAATCTAATGTTTAAGTCTTTTACTAAATTTCTAAATGGTTGTTTTACTTTTAAAAAATCTCAATAAATACATTAAAGAAAGAATAAGAAATTTAACAAGTTTTTTCCTAACATTGGCTCCGTGCTGGCCAATGGAAACAAATCATAAAATAAATCTAATTTGCCACAAGAGATCAAATTGCAAGGGATGCTGTTTCACCCCATCAGAATGGCAAAAATCAAGCGTGGCAAGATCGGGTATTGACGGGAATATATATGGAACACTAGGAACACCAGATGGGAATGTGAATCAGTACCACTCCTCTGGAAGGCAATCTTCAGTATCTAGTAAAGCTGAAGATGCGCAAACTCTGTGACCCAATGATTCCACTGCTAAGAAATAAAAGAAACAAACAAATAAAAAACAAAAAAATCCACAAAAAAAACAAAAACAAAAACAAAACCACTAAAAAACCCCCTCTCAAACATGTTCACAAGGAGACATTTACAATACTCAAGGCAGCATTATTTCTAAGAGCAAAAAAGTAGGTGGTGGCTGGGGGGGTGTGGATTGAACACCCATCATCAGGCAAAAGGATGAATAAAGCATGACACATTCATGCAATGAAGAACCACCCATTGTGGAAATAAATGGATTAGCATTACAAGTCTCAGTGTGAATAAATCTCACAAATACATTAAGTCAAAAAGCAAGCTGAAGAAGGATATGGACACCTAATGACCTTTTCATAAAGGTTTAAAATATGTCAAGTAACATGCCAAATCTATAATATTGAAAGACGAGCATGGAAGACACCAGATCAGAGTCATATTTGTCTCTGAGTGAGAGACGGAGGGATCAGACATATGGATACAGAGACTTCCAACTAAATGTATGATGTTTTACTTCTTAAACTTAATTTTTCAGGGGCGCCTGGGTGGCTCAGTGGGTTAAAGCCTCTGCCTTCAGCTCGGGTCATGATCCCGGAGTCCTGGGATAGAGCCGCATCGGGCTCTCTGCTCAGCAGGGAGCCTGCTTCCCCCCTCTCTCTGCCTGCCTCTCTGTCTACTTGTGATCTCTGTCTGTCAAATGAATAAATAAAATCATTAAAAAAAACACTTAATTTTTCATTGTATCATTAAAAAAAAAATTACTTCTTCCCACCCCTACTTAAAAATAAACAAACAGGGGTGCCTGGGTGGCTCAGTCGGTTAAGCATCTGTCTTCAGCTCAGGTCAGGATCCCAGGGTCCTGGGATCAAGTCCCACATTAGGCTCCTTGCTCAGTGGGGAGCCTGCTTCTTCCTCTGCCTGCTGCTCCTCCCTGCTTGTGCTCTCTTGCTCTCGCTCTCTCTCGCTCACTATTGGACAAATAAAATCTTTAAAACAAACAAATAATCATGTAAAGACTATGAAGTGGAAGGAAGTCAAAGTGTTAGTCTCTCCAGCACACACACTCAGAACTCAATCTTGCCCTAGACTTTCTGAGGACTGTGAAATTAGAACAGTAACTAATCTTCATCAGATCCCTGGCCCTAAGGCATTTCATCCATACTTAACATGTGATCTTATCTAAATGTTAATATTTCTATAAATGGCTATTGGTTAAATGTCCAACAATAAAAGAGCAGTTAATTAAAGCACGGCACACCCACTCAAGAGAATATCAAAAACCATTTAAAATAATGGTTACAAAGACTATGAAGTAACATAAAAAATATTTATATGCCAGCTATAATGCTAAGTTTCTTTTAAAGAATAAGATTTGAAAAAGAATTTATAGCACTATATAAAACCATAATCAGAGCCTGGAAACCAGAGCTTTGCTCCTTGGCACCACAATATAGATGGTACAAACATTTTAACTTGAGTTTAAAAGACAGGCCAATTTTTTAAGGTCTACCTCTGCCATACTCCCCTCTCTTTCTACTCTTCCTCCCCAAGGTGAGGAGCTCACTTGACCCTGGGTCTATGGAGGTGGATGGAATCGTCAAGGACAAGGAAACCACTACCCCTCTGTGAGCACTGGCCATGCTTTTTTTTTTTTTTTTTTAGATTTTATTTATTTATATGTCAGAGAGAGAGGCAACACAAGCAGGGGAGTGGAAGAAGGTGAGGGAGAAGAAGGCTTCCCACTGAGCAGAAAGCCCAATGTGGGGCTTGATCCCAGGACCCCAGGATCATGACCCCAACCGAAGGCAGACCCTTAACGACTGAGCCACCCAAGCACCCCAGCACAGGCCACCCTTATCTGCCTTCCTCCCATCTCTGAACTGACCCACCACAGGGCTCTGCCTCCATGAATGGACACTTCCTTGACTTGCAGCTACCTTTAATGCCATTCCCCCAACCCACCCTGTGCCAAACTGTTGGCACTGCTCTGTGATGTGAATAGCTGGTATCTAGGTAAATCATTTGTTTTCAGTACAAGCAGCAGGAAGAAGGCCATGCAACTGCGGCCAGGGATGACTAATTCCAAAGCCAAAGTATTAGATTGATAAAAATGACCGAAAAGATACCACTGATAACAGCAGGAGCCTTCCATAAATCAATCACAGGGCTCAGATTGAGGGAATGCCACCAAATTATGTGCAAAGAAAATGAAACAGCACAAACAGCACAAACAAGTCTTATAAAACACTCTGTCTTCTTCTTAATAGACAACTCCCTCTCCCTAAACCTGGACAGCATTTGGGTGAACAGACGAGCCATCCTTGCAAGAAATGTACTGGGCTAGCACATTTGAGCATGGAAATGGCATTATGGTTATGAGGTGGAGCTGGGAGAAATCTGGGTAAGTCACCAAAGGAGGGAATGTTGTAAGGCCTTACACAGCCTCTAAGACACTGGGCATCCTCATATCAAAACATCCTTCTCTGGACACCTTAGGTCAATGGCGAATTAATCTTACCTGACACACCCGGACATTTCTTTCCAATTCTACATTACCCCGGCAACCCATAAGTCCCTCAACTGTCCTGAGGGGAGTAGGGCAGGGGTTCCAGTACTAAAAGTACTATTATAATAATATTTTCTTAAAACAACATAAAGACATAAATCAAAATATAAATAGTGGCATTGGGTACATTTTTATTCCACTTTTCCTTATTTTGAAAATACTTTAATAAGTATGTTGTTTTCACAATGACAAAAATCTAAATACAAACTTCTTGAGGAAAAGAAAGCACCAATGAGCAAAAACAAAACAAAACAAAACAAAAAAACCAGAAACTGCCCATGTACAGTTATCAAAATCAAGAGACAAGCCTGATTCTGGGTTTAAAGGTTATGCTATGGTTCAGGTAAAATAAGTTTTCTGGGCTTTTTTTTTTTCCCTGTGGTTAGAAACAGGTAACATAAGATTTATCATCTTTAAAAAATGTAAGTGTGCACTACAGTAGTGTTAACTTTCTATCTCTAGAAATCTAGTTCTAGAAATCTTTATATCTAGAGTTCTAGAAGATATAAAGATCTATATCTAGAGCTATAAAGATCTCTAGAACTTTTTCATCTTCCCAAACTAAAACTCTATACTCATCAAACAACAGCTCCTGGTTTCCTGTGAATGATTCCCCAAGCCCCATTCCCCAGTGGGCACATCACGAGGCTTGAGCCCAGGACGCTCGCTGAAGCTTTCATCAGAGCCCTGGATTGCCCTTACCTTGGGATTCAGGTGTTGCACACAGGTCCAATGGCTGCCATTGGTGGGAGCCCCCAGCATGGCATCCCAAAAGTCTCAGGTTCCATCGACAGCGCGAGTCCCTCCACAGGGTCCCAAGGCAACTATCTCTAATGCCTTTTGTGAAAACGACCTTAATTCCACTTTGCAAAACTTGTTCTCTTTCCCCTCTGCTGAGGGGGAAAGGGGCTGTATTTCTGACCCATTAAAAACAAACAGGGGCGCCTGGGCGGCTCAGTGGGTTAAAGCCTCTGCCTTTGGCTCAGGTCATGATCTCAGGGTCCTAGGATCGAGTCCTGTATCGGGCTCTCTGCTCAGCAGGAAGCCTGCTTCCCTTCCTCTCTCTGCCTGCTTCTCTGCCTACTTGTGATCTCTGTCTGTCAAATAAATAAATAAATCTTTAAACAAACAAACAAACAAAAAAACCTTCCAAATGCTCAAAACATTGACTGTGGCTGCCAGCAAGTGCAGGGCTCACTACATAACTGAGGCAATCCAGGAAGTCTGTAACATATATGTGGCCTCTGGTCCAGATGGGAATGGATTGGAATCATCCAAACCCCTAGAACCCGAGGAATGGCCACCGGTATGGCTTTAACCCATTCTCCCACCTTAGAACGATGTTAACGTTTTTTAGGTGAACCTTGCAAAAACAGATTGGTTTTTGTTCCCATCTATTAATAACAGCCATTTTTGAAATGCTATTTAAATCTTCTATTGTTATTTGAACTTTTCATGGATTATGTCTCTCCAGCTGAGCTACTTTGGGACCGTAGGGACACGCTACCATCAGCACCTGTAACCCCAGCACAGCACCTCTTCACAGACACTCAGAAATATTTGTTCATTGGCTTGTTCTTCTAATTTGGTAAGGCCCATTGTTTTAATCACTGAGCTGCTCTGCCCCGATGACAGAGCGATGGCTGACTCAAGATCCCCTCCAGCTGTGAGCCTGGCAGACTCCTTTAGGCTGCCCTGCAGTGCGCTCGGGCACCCACACCAAAAAGAAGTGTCTTAATATTACTTTCAGGGTGTTTTATTATGCTCAACAGCTATATTTGGCAACTTTCTTTCTAGCATTAGAGAAGACACATTACTGAATGTTAAAAAGGGAATCTGACAAAGGCAACAGCTAGAACAGAAAAAAAATATATATTACTAAAGGCTGGTGTAAACTTTCTACCTACTAAATTACCTACACCCCCAGATGCACCAAGGACCGCTGGAAGGCAGGCATGACTGTGTCTGCAGACAGAATTCTAGTTGTGATTTTGGGTTCTATCTCACATGCGACTCTGAAAAGCTAAGGATGTGGCCATGGGAGAAAGATCCAGCCTCCAACTTCTGCCCTTTCTCTCACACACAGCAGGAGGGGGCTGGACTTCTCTGCTGAACACAAGAGTCTATGAGAGACTCTTTTATTTGGAGTAACAACTTGACTTCAGTGCATTAATTTTATAACTATTTTGGAGAGAGCAGGGGAGGACTCCTGTGCTCTTCCAGAGATAATTAAAAATGTGGAAAAAAGAAATCTGAAATCAACAAAAAAAAACAAGCTGAAGTCACCAGGGGTTTCTGAATAACATCTTCCCGATTAAACAATTTTAAGAATTCCATAATGTGAAAGCAACCCCCACACATTCTCTCCCACATAAACACGCTTTGTATGTAAGCCCCACTCGGCTAAGCAGCAGAATCTCTTGCCTTCGCTTCTGTAGCTACTTTTGCCAGAGAAGATGTCATCTGCACAAAAGCATTCTCTTAAGAATGAGAAGAAAGCTGACCACCAGCCAGCAAGCACAGGCACACCTTGAGCTGAAATACTGTCATTCCAACAATCTCAACAGCTCACCGCCCGACGATCTGATGACTGACTTCAAATGCCAATTTTGCTTTAGCAGAGACTGAAAAATTCAGGCCTTTTGATGTCTGTCAACCAGCACATTCCCAGGAACTTTCCTGGTGGGCCAGAAAGGTAACCGAATAAACCCTTTTATAATTTCTGCTATGTTTTTAAAATACCAAGAGCCACTGAGTCATGGTAGGGGGTGGGGAGGGGATCAACAGAAGACCACTGAAGAGTAAAAACAAAAACAAAAACACTCTTTTATCTTTTTTCACCTGCTTTTATATTTAAAATGCATGGAACCTAAAACCACACCCAACAAATCAAAAAGTAAAATAATGCAGACAGAGAAAGGGATGAAAGCAGAAGAGTTATTAAGAGAAAGGAACGGGAGAAGGAGAAATAAGGGAGAAAGGGGGAAGGAGTGAAGGCGGAAAGGCAGTGCTGTGGGCCAGCCGTGGAGGGAGAGGCAGCCAGACAATGAAGAGGAGAGAAACAGGTGGTCTGAGGGCTCCCAGGGAGGATGGGAGCCTGAGAAACTGCTTCTCACACATGCAGCTGCTCATTTGGGGTGTGAAGGAATAGATGGGCCATTTTTAATATGCTATGTTAGGTTTCTCTACTCTCTTTTTTCAATCAAATGTGCCATTTCTTTGTCTTGACACAATCACACCAGGTTCAGGTGTGTTAGGGGAAAATCACTTACTCCACTTACAACACGTTAGTACATTTCAAATTACCTGTCGGTTTGCTAAAAGGCCCTATTTTGAACCCCCAGTCTACCTGACTCCCAGAGTAAGGCATGGGGCTCCCACCCACCATCACGTACCAGATGCTAGCAGACAACTCTAAGATCACTCTGCGCAGTTCGCGAGATGATTTCATCAAGGAAATGAGTCCAGTCAGCAAATACTCATTGAGCCTCGACAGTGCTGAACGAGACAAGGCTCCCACTCCAGAGCTTCAAGCCAACAGGGAAATAAAACAGGCCAGCAGGCAAGAGTAGAGAGGCTGGTACCTGCTGCGTGAGTGGCACAAACCAGGCCTCACCTTTGGGCCGAAGGCAGGACCAGTGCAAACTGGGCCATGGAGAAAAGCATTTGAGTTGAGCATTCAAAGGGATGAGTTAAGGAAACACAGGGCAGCAGGAGAAAGTGTGGAGGGAGGGCAAAGTAGAGGAAGCGCTGCCTTGTGGAAATTCCCAGCACAGGGGCTCCTGGTGGAGGGCTGCTGGGATCGTGGGCAGATGTGTCGACTCCTGAAACAGGAGGGAGGCGGTAGGAACAGAAAGGAAGCAAGCAACTGAGGGAGACCTTGCAGGGAGCACCTCAACGCTCAGTGGTCACCTGCATGTGGGAGGGTGGTGAAGAAAAGAGAGAATGAGCCGGGTGATCAAGAGCGGGTCACAGAGGACGGCGACAGGCATGGAAATCATTAGCGAAGGCAGTGAGAGGGGCACACTGTTGCCCTGTGGGATGCCTCCCGAAATCCACCATGAGAAGCACCAGGCAAACCTCAGTTAAAGGATACTGTACAAAATATCAGCCTGTCCCCTTCCAAAGCTTCAAGTCCGAGGACAACGAGTCCAAGGACAACTGAGGAACCATCCAGATGAAAGGAGATTAAAGAGGCAGGACAACAAACACAGCTAAAGATTTAAAGATTTGTTCCTCCTCTTTTACTATGAAGGACATTATTAGGGCTATTGGTGACATGCGAGTAAGGTCTGTAGATTAGACAACAGTATGGAATCAATGACAATGTCTCAATTTTGGACACTCGTTATGCAAGGAATGTCCTTGTTTTATGTTTTTTTAAAATTTTATTTTATTTTAAAGATTTTATTTATTTATTTGACAGAGAGAGATCACAAGTAGGCAGGAAGGCAGGCAGAGAGAGGGGGAAGCAGGCTTCCTGGCTGAGCAGAGAGCCTGGTGAGGGGCTTGATCCCAGGACCCTGAGATCATGACCTGAGCTGAAGGCAAAGGCTTAACCCACTGAGCCACCCAGGTGCCCTGAAATGTCCTGTTTTTTAGGAAATAACACTGAAGTACTGGGGGAGGTAGGTAAAGGGGCATTGTGTCTACAGCTTAACTCTGAAAAGGCTCTGAAAAACTACAACAACATACGTATGTGTGCATGCATGAGTGTGTGTGTGTGTGTGTGTGTGTGTGTCTATGTGTGTGGAGAGAGAGCACGAAAGAGAAGGATAGAGCAAGTGGGGCAAATAGTTAATATTTGTAGAATTTGGGTTAAAGATGCAAATTATTTAAGTTATTCTTGCAACTCTTCCATAAATCTGAATTATTTCATAATAAAAAGTTAAAAAGGGGAAAGTGATTTAAGGAAACCATGACAAGGAGCTGTTTAGAGACCCAACAGTCCGGCTTCTGGGTATCAGATTCTGAATGGGATTTGGGAGAGGGTAGGCTCGAAATGCAGATCTGAAGGCCTCTGGAGGCGCAGGGAAAGCCTGGTGAAAATAGGCTCTCAGGTCAGAGTGCCGGGATTCCTTTCTCAGGTCTGCCCCTTCACAACCAGTCACTGACTTAGGTTATTTTCATTTCTCTCTCCTCCAAGTTCTTCACCTGCATAACAGGAATGATGGGAGTATGTGCCTCACAGAGGTGGAAGGGAATGAAAGGACAGGGTACAGGTCAGTCGCGACGCCCAGTAATGCCCAGGACAACCACCCAATGACAACTAACGTCAGCCCCAAGGTGAGTTGACAGCTGGGACAAGGAGAAGGCAGGAGATCAGCAGAGGAAGAGAAGAACGCCAAGGACAGGACCCCACAGAATCTCACGTCCGGAAGTCTGGGGGAAACAGGAGATAAAGAGGATTGAGCTGCTTGTGGATAACCAGTGACACGGAGACAAGGGAAGAGAGAGATCCGGGCAGCAGGCGGCAGGGCAGATCAAGGAGGGAGAGACAGAGAAAAGGCCTCAGCTCTGCCACCAGGACACCACTGTGGGAGCTCCACAAGAAAGCAGTTTCAGCACAAAGGTGAGGGTGGGGCCAGACAAGTGAGTGGGCAGTCAGAGGAGGGAAATCCAGAAGACAGTAGAACACGGCAGCAGGGTGCACAGCCAGACACAGGAGCCATCGCCCCATGTGCTCTTGAAATGAATTTAAAATTAACAAAAACCTGGGCCACCTGGGTGGCTCAGTTGGTTAAGGTTAAGGTGTCTGCCTTCGGCTCAGGTCACAACCCGGGGTCCTGGGATTCAGCCCCACATCGGCTACCTGCTCAGGGGGGAGTCTGCTTATCCTTCTCCCTCTGCCTCTGCCCCTACTCATGTGTGCTCTCTCTCTCTCTCTCTCGTAAATAAATAAAAATCTTAATAAAAATTAACAAAAACTGGAAATTGTGTTCCTCAGTCACATTAGCCACATTTCACATGCTCAGTAGTCACACTGTGGCCAGTGACAATCACACTGGACAGCGCAGGTACAAGATATTTCCAACATCACAGAAAGTTCTAGTGGACAGAGTTGGGACTCTAGCAGTTTCTTTTATTATGAGAAAGATGACTTGCATATACAGTGGGGTGAGAGTTGGGCAGAGTAAGGAGGGACCAAAGAAACTGAAGAGAGGGAATAACAGACAAAGCAAGCTCTCTCATGAGGCAAGAAGGAAGGGGGGAAGTCCAGAGAATGGAGAGTGTGCAGTGTATATGGGTTAATTATGGGGAGGGGACTTGTAGACATTTTTTTGCCTCACAGAAAGAGGAAATAAAGAAGGACAAAGATAGGTAAAGAAAAATGTTTGGGGGGAGCCTGGGTGGCTCAGTCAGTTAGATGTCTGCCTTAGACTCAGGTCATGATCCTGGAGTCCTGGGATGGAGCCCCTCAGTGGGCTCCCTGCTCAGCAGGGAGTCTGCTTCTCCCTCTGTCCCCCACCTTGCTCGTGCTCTCTCTCTCTCTCTCTCTCTCCAATAAATAAATAAAATCTTAAAAAAAGAAAGAAAGAAAGAAAAATGTATGGGGTGGTAAGGTAGGTACAATGACAGCTTATACTGAGGCAGAGGGCAGTAAACCAGGATGTGGACATCCTTCCTCTCTTCAGTGAAAAAAGGCTGTCTGCTGAAAGGAAACTGACTGGAAGTGTAAGGAATGGGAAAATCTGGCACAACCTCTAAAGGAATGCAGTCGTGAGTTAATAAAAGATGGATTTTTTTTTTTTTTTCATAGAAAAGCAAGACCTAGGTGAAATTAGAGCCAGCATAAATTTGCAGTGGAACCAGTCCACAGGTCTTTGTGACTTTCTCCTGGATAACTTGGCGGGCTGGGAGAAGAAAAAGTAGATAATGAGGGTGATTTTGGATTGAGGACTGGAATATGAGAAGCTCAATATGTTAAGAATAAAGATTCCAGGATTCCAGACAGAACAGAAATGGCTGGCAACATCTAGACTCCAAGCAGAGAAATGGAGCCATAAGGGGATTGGAACAGCAAGCAATTAAGGGACCAGAGTCCTCAATAATGGTTAAAATCCTGTGCCGTAAGTAGAAACAATCAGCCGAGCAGACTAAAATCCAGATCTTGAAGGTAGAAAAAATTCCCCAAACTAAACAAATCCAAAATGTGAGTGGTTGAAGTAAAGTGGACATTAAGGCCATAGGAGTTGAAGACCCTGAGGAACTTCAAGGTCAATAAGTTAATAGAGCTTCAACATAAACCCCAATGTCATGGGCAAGAGACAAGGTAGAGAAGAGAACCAAGCTAGTTGCTCGTGTTTTATCTGTCTGTTACTTTTTTGTAGCATCAAGGGAAGTTCTTGCCAAACCAGGGTATACATCAGAATCACCCACAGAACTCGGTTTTCTCTCCCCATCTTCCTTCCTCCTCCTTCTTCCTTTTGGGTTTGTTTTTAAAATAAGGATTTGTAGGTCTTGCCCATCTTGATGATTCTCATTTGGTGTGTTTGAGAGAGTCTAAAGTGCCACATTTTTTTCATAATACTCTGGGTCATTCTAAGGAACCACCAGGTTTGGCAAGCACTGATCCAGAACATAAGAAGAAGGGTATAGGGCACGAGCAGACAGCATGACCTTGTGAATGGAAGACTTTGTTAGTGAACGGGTTAATGGTTTGGAGGTAGCACTGAGAAGCAGGAAATCCAATCCCTGCTCCGGTGAGACCGAGACGGGAGAGGGCTATTCTGAGAGAAATTGTTCACTCAGGCTCTGGTGCTGGGGAGGGACGGAAGATAGGCTCAGCTGCAGAAAAATGAAAATTCAGGAGTATCGCTGTAGGATGTGAGAAACAAGAGACTGAAAGGCAGGTTTGGAGACACAAAGGCCAGTGGCCTACAGAGAGAGAAAGTGGACTAGTTTGTCCACGAGGTTTCCAAGTGTAATGAAGTGTGATTCACTAAAGATTTGTAGGGCTTAGTGGCTGAATTCCTGCAGTAAGGATTTTTCTGTCTGAATGCTATCAGATTTTTAACACGTAAACCATTAGAGATTATTAATCCATCAGGTAAACAAGCTTACAGAAGCTTATTCATTAACACTGAAAATGTCTTCCCAGCCCACATTTTTATACAGATGAAATCAGACTGGAATGAACATTAAGGATTTAGAGCAGAAAGCCAGAAGAGGCAACCCCAAGGACCTCTGAGAGGGACAGGGCACTTTCTCCCTCCCCTCTTCTTGGAAGAGGGAAGTTTATGTACTGAGAATATACAAAGGGGCCTGAGTGTCTTTTTAGCACCAGCCAGTGCTAAAAATAGAAAAGGTGTCACAGCCTACTGGGTCTCAGAGGTACCTTCCTCACAATACACACACTCCATGACAAGGCCCCCACCGGAACACAGTGGGCAAACCCTAGGGATTGTTCTCACTAAAGAATCTATTTACTTTCACAAACCCAACTATTTAAAGAGCAAGCTGCAAATGTTTGCCCCTGCTTCCCAGAGAGCTGCACTCCTGTGGACTCAAATCATTCTAGCGTTATTTCTGGTTACTCCTATGAAATAATTCCTATCACTGACATACACAGACTTTAAGATGACAGCGTGAGCGCAGCCGGGCACGCGCACACACGCGCGCGCACTCACACACACACACACACACACACACACACACAACCTCGTGCATACTGAAGAAATGACTCACTTAATTTGCTGCTGCCTGCCACTGTTGGGTTTTGATTTTACCTATTCAAATACAAAGTTTCCTATGAGATTAACTACAGGAAAGAACAACTCGGGAGGATTAACCCTGATTTTGTTCCTGACTTTTACAGCACCCAAGAGGTTTCAACCTGGGCATCTTGAGAAGGCACTCGGGGCCACCCACGGTTTTCTGTCCATTATCTTCCATAAAACGGTAACATTTCTTGCCACTTTGAGAGCCAATTAATGGAAACCCCTTGTCTAACAAACATGATTGAGTCCTGTATATCCTGTTCCTGCAGAACCCTACTTTGGGGCCCTTTCTCAGCTTACAGTGCAAGAGAACCACAGCACTGTGGAACCGCAAAGAGCCCAAGCCTCTCCCTTCAATGAGAAAGGGGCGGGGGGAGGCAGAGAGGTTAACCTGTCCAAGGTCACTCAGCTCTGAGTAGTGGGACGGCTGACTTACCACCACCCCCTGGCAATATGTGCAGCACCCCAGCTCCCCCAGACAGTCCCTCCCGGCTTCTGTTGGTTTGCTAGCACGCAACTCCCCCGGGCCCCCGCAAAAATGCAATGCCAGTTGCGTGCCGTGCCCAACTTCATCCCCTCGCGTCAGCATGCAGTTAACCCTCTCGCCGGCAGCACGTCACATGGGCCACGCGCAGCTCTCTCTCTGCCCCCCAAGCCTATCTCCCCGGCGGCTGCCCCAAGGTCACCGGCCGTCCCGGGGAGCTCCCGCCGCCGGGGAGCGGAGCACGTCCGACCGGGGGCCCGGGGCGCGGCACTCACCGGCGCGGGGGGCGGGCGCGCCGCGGCTGCCCGACCGTGGGGAGGGGAGCCGGCGGGGGGGTTAA
>NW_019154115.1:12569220-12648938 GCF_002288905.1 Enhydra lutris kenyoni | reverse complement strand
TGCGGGCCCGCGCCGCGGGGAGCGCCGTCCAATCAGCGCGCGCCTGCCGCCTGGCCCGGCGCGCGGCCCGGCCGGGTTCGCGGCTCCCGGGGGGCGCGAGCCGCCGCGCGCCGCCCGAGCCGCTTCCGGGCGCGTTGCCTGGACGCGGTTGCCGTGGCAGCCCGAGCTGGAGGCTTTCCCCGCGCACCCGCGCCCAGCCTGGCGGCGCCGCCCCTCCTCCCTCCGCGTTCCCACACCCAAAATAGCCTCTCCTCGTCGCTGCTGTTTCCCACAGAGCTTTTATCCAAGCGGCTCGGAGTTGGCGGGCGGGGATTTCGCTTATTGGAAAATAAATCCTGTTGTAGGGCTGGTTGACTTGAAGGGAGAGGTGTTGAAATGGTGTCTGATTAGGATAATAGCCATGGTGCTTGCACTGTAATTCTCTTCAGAGCCCTCACATTCCTTGTTTACTAAACCTCTTTCCCACAAGAAAGCGTTATTTATCTCCCCTCCACTCCCTTCCAGATCGGGGAGAAGCTATTTTATGAGGCCACCGTCTGGTAAGCTGCTCGCGCGCTGACGCCCCACCTGGGCAGGTGAACTTAGCCTCGCGGCTGCCAAGTACCATTTAATGAATCACCTTGACAGCCTCCCCACCCCCCCCCCCCCCCCCCGGGTCCAAGGATTGTGTTGCGCCGCAACAGACACGACGCAAGAAGGGACTGCCACCCCTCTTCTTGACTTCCCTTCCTCCTCCCTTCTCCCTCATTCCTTTCCCAGGGCGTCCTAACTCTTTCCACCTTCCTCTCAATTTGGATTCTGAGCAGGATGCACTCAATTTTGCTTCCTCTGGGTGCGCGGGATTTAAACAGAGTTGGGGACCCCCATCTTTCCCCGCCTCACCGCCTCCGGTTCGTGTCTCTTTCGTGTCGCTAGTATTTACTCAGTACATGCATTCTTGTCCGTCTCTCCCACCAGTCTGGGCCCCTCCAACCCCGGGAATGGAGCCTGACGTGATACTAAGACCTTGGGTTGTGGAGTCAGCCTGAGCTGTTTTGGAATCCTCCCTTCGTCATTTTGGAATCCTGCCTTCGGTGTGGACTTGGGTATTTTGTGGCTGTTTCCACACTTATAAAATGAGATAATACTCCCCCCCCAACACACACACACACACACACACATACACACAAAGGGGTAATACATAGTAACACTCATTCAATCAACAATATTGGATGCCTTTCCAATACTAGCATCTATGCTTAGCTTTAAGACACAATGGTGAAGAAGAAAAAGACACAGCTCTCTGCTCTCATAGAGCTTACAGCCTGAGACGCAGTAAGAAAAAAAAATCACAGACATATGTGAAACTGCCATCATGATAAGAAGAGTATACGGCTTTGAAATCTATGATAAGAAGATCTGACTAACAGCATCCCTTTATGTCTGCAAAGGCTCATGATTATTGTTTCTTTTCCTTCCTTAGGTTCCCACTGCCTGGCACACGGTATACATTCAGTAAATATATATTGAATTGAATCCTATGTCATAGTGATAACAGTATCACTTAGTTTCCCATTGACTTTCATACGTAACTTGTAACAGGTATTACTGGAGAGTGCCCATTCAAACCCAGGACCCACCATCAAGAGTCCTGAGGAAGGTTCAAAATGTTTCTTGCCTGTCCTATTGGGTTGCCTTCCAGAGTGTAAGGCACGCATCTCAAATGGACACATGAAAGTTCTCCCTGTCTTACTTCCCCTCTCTGCTTACTTTTCCACTCTCTTCCTTGGTTCCAGCTCCATCCTGCCACTCCTTGAATCAGAGCCTCAGGACACCCACCCCTGGCTTCCTAGGAGGTGGACAGTGGACCCTTGTATTCTTCAGAGTACAGCACCTATAAACCAGGAAAAAACTCCCTGCAACTGCTTCTGCTAGCCTACAAAGCATAATCTTGATGCTCTTTTGCTGCAAGACTCCCTCACTCTCAAGGGCAAAGAAAGGGAGGGCTGGAAGGGGAAGAGCTCTGGTAACATATATAAACCCTTCTATTTAGCCTGACTTTAATTTCCTTCTTAAAAATCATACCAGGGGCACCTAGGTAGTGCAGTTGGTTAGGTGTCCACCTTGTTTTTCTTTTTTAGAACAGACAGAAAGAACACATGAGCCATAGGGAAGGGGCAGAGGGAGAGGGAGAGGGAGAAGCAGGCTTCCCACTGAGCAAGGAACCGGATGTGGGGCTCAATGTGGGGCTCGATACCAGGACTCTGGGATGGTGACCTGACCAGAAGGCAGACACTTAACTGACTGAGCCACCCAGGTGCCTGAGTAGGCTACATTTCAAAAAACTATCTATCCAGAATCATTGATCACAGCTCATTACAGGAAATGGATTTTTTTGCTTTACTTTAATTAAAAAAAACTATGATTTGGGATGCCCGGATTGTTCAGTCGTTAAGCGTCTGCCTTGGGCTTGGGTCATGATCCCAGTGTCCTGGGATTGAGCCCCACATTGGGCTTCTTGCTCAGCAGGGAGCCTGCTTCTCCCTCTGCCTGCTTGTGCTCTTTCTCACTCTCTGGCAAATAGATAAAATCTTTAAAAAATAAAAAATTTTAAAAACTTAAGACTATGATTTATCACAAATCACTTTATACTGGCAAAGATTATCAATAATAGTTTCATCACAGAGAACAATTTTATAAATTTGATGACTGTTCTACTATTCACCAACCAGTCATTAAATAGAAAAATCTTGTGAAGTATATCACAATACATAGTATGATGTACATAGTGATACACTATGAAGATTTTTTTTTTAAGTGATTTATTGCACAGCCGAATCCTGGTCCTACCTGTGTCTCAACACCACCAAAAATCATGAAGATATGATGTACAGGGCATCACTGAGGCCAGCAGACATGCACATCTAGGTAAAGGCCAAAGGCTTGTATGGGTCAAAAGTGGTATTTGAAAAGGCTAGAATACAGTTAGGCCAATAATGTAGTGAGCCCCGCAGGATAAAGAACTAATATTTATCTCGGAATCAGCAATTTTCAACTGAGGCTTGAAATTCAGTGAGGAGTCAAGATCCATTGTGAGGTATGTCACATGGTGTCACACAGTTCTTCACTAAGAAAAATGTGTCCAAGGATTGACCTGCAAGGAATAGTCCCATATAGGGACCAGGAAGAGGGAGATGGTTCCTACAAAGCAAACAATGAGGAAAAACCAGAGGAAGGATGGGGACAATGTCAGAGAAAAGTTTAAGGCAACAAGTCCTATAGAAAGCCAAGGAAATTTAGTGAACAGAAGGTCACTGGTGATCTCCATAATTATTTTTCATTATGAGATTGCTGCGGGTTAAGAAAAGACAGACTGCTGGACAAATGCAAAAGCAGACATGGGTCACTTTTTTTTTTTTTTTTTTAAAGATCAAGCAAAGCTTTATTTCGCACCAAGCATCGAGAGACATGGGTCACTTTTTAGACGAGTTGGCAGTACAGGGAAGATGAGAAATATGATCAATAGGTTTCTAGTGCCAAGTGAACATTTTCAGGATAGGAGAAAAAAGTCTCTGCTTTTATATACATTGTTGCAGTCATGAAGCAATGGAGAACACAATATATCATTTTGATATAAGATTTTATTTTTTTATTTATTAACTTTTTTAAGATTTTATTTATTTATTTGACAGAGATCACAAGTAGGCAGAGAGGCAGGCAGAAAGAGAGAGGAGGAAGCAGGCTCCCCGCCAAGCAGAGAGCCCGACACGGGGCTCAATCCCAGGACCCTGGGATTATGACCCGAGCTGAAGGCAGAGGCTCAACCCACTGAGCCACCCAGGCGCCCCTAAGATTTTATTTTTAAGTAATCTCTACACTCAATGTGGAGCTCAAACTCATAACCCCGAGATTGAGAGCCACACACTCTACCGACTGAGCCAGCCAGGTGCCCCTGGCTTTTTTTTTTTAACTATTTCATCAAATAAGAGGAATCTTACATAGAGCAGAGGTGGGGTTCAGACCTTGGGACACTATCTTCTTAATTACCAACTAAAAATTTAGGTCAATAACCAGTTAAAAGGATACATATAATTCTTTATGGCTTTTCTTTGTTGATAATAGTAACATCTTAGGATTAAGGAAATCCCATTTTTACTCTTTCATATGTAAAAATAACAGATTTTTTCATATGTTTTAAGTAAACTGTAATTGACATGTTTTTGCTAATAGTTTCCCTTCAGGTGTTAGCTAATTCTCGCAGAAATGACGTTTTGCTTATGAATTTATTGGTGAATCAGTCTCACAGGCTTTTTAAAAGTAACTATAATTAAGGTACAACCAGGAGAGAAGGCATAAAATTTTGAAAGATTCTTCTTAGAGAAGTGTTAACTTAGGAAGTGTTATCTTTTTTTTCTAAGATTGTATTTATTTGAAACAGAGAGTGAGAGAGAGAGCTAGCAAGCAGAGTGGGGGGCAGGGTGGGAAGGCAGAGGGTGAGGGAGAAGCAGACTCTCCACAGAGCAGGGAGTGCAACATAGGGCTCCATCCCAGCACCCTGGGGATCATGACCTGAACCAAAGGCAGACGCTTAACCGACTGAGCCACCCAGGTGCCCCCGAAGTTTCATGCCACAACAGCTCAGTATAGTTCAACAAACATGTTTATCTACCTTGTAGTAGCTAGTCACGGTACCACAGCTCAAACAATGAAGCCCCACATAAGCTGACACTCTTGCTTCAGCTTCCCTGCTCAGTAGTACGTTATGTGTGGGACAGTGATCCTCACAGGCAGAATTAAAAGATAACCTTCACTTCCGTTCAACGACAAGAAAGAAACAATACCCACTACATGAAAATACGCACAGCATACATGTTATGGTAGGCACTATCACACCAAACCACAGTGAAGCTAATCAAAGGAAAAATTAAGATTATCAATCCTGTCCTTACAGAATCCTGTCCTTACTGGCCCTGGGCTGGTGGTACAAAAAGCCAGTGTTTCTGTGTCAGACCCCATGCTAAATGCTTTACCTATAGAATTTCATGTCTTCCTTGCAATAGCTCATGAGTAAAACTGAGGCTTCGAGGTATTATATGGCTTATCCAAGATTTCAGAGCTATTAGGTACTGAAATGGTAATCTGAATATGGGTCCCTTATATGCCACCCTGTGCCTTAACCAGGTGCTAGATGGCCTCTCCATGATGACATGAGACTAGAGAGGAAAAATGCAACACAAACTTTAGTATGTAATATGTGTGGCACAGTGGGACCTAAATAAGAATTTTTCCTTCTCCCTTTATCTTCCCCCAAGGATAAAACATATTAAAGAATATGAATAGTAATATAATAAAAAACTCTTTTGAAAGAGTAAATTAATTTTAACATTCTGTCTGATTTCTTACAGCTTCATCCCAGGACTGTACTAGCCAAAGAGTCAAGATTGAGTGTAATTTTCCAAATGAATCTGATAAAAGAATCTTTAGTTTAAAACATACAGAGCCAGAGATGAGTTGGGATTTAAACATCTTCTTAAATAATGAAACTGAAGCAATTTCTTTATGAGCGCACGCTTGTCAGCAAAAGGTATATAGAACTATATACTTTCCAAAAGTCTTAATTAGTAGAAATACATATTCTTTACTTAAAATAAAATTAATTTTTTATGCAACAGCTCTTTTTTTTTTCTTTGCAATTGCTCTTAAAAGAGAAATATCAAGTATAATCCTCCTTGTTTCCCCTTCAATATTTGGATACACTTCGATTATTTTCATGCACATATAACAGATTTCCCAAGGCAAGAATAAGTGGGTTGTAGGATTTTCCATCAGGAGCTGGAGGACCACAGAGTCATGAAATTAAGCTATCATCACTATGGACTGAAGACATAGCCTTCTCTTCCCCCTTAGAATCATAAATCATAAATCTGACACATTCCTATTTTCTTTCCTTAGAAGGCTCCATGCTGTGAGGTTGCCAGAAACTATTGGTATGTGCTCAAGCAAGTTACTTAACCTCTCCTTGATTTCATCATCTGTAAAATGGGGGTAATGTAGTGCCTACCTAACTGGGTTCTAATGGAGATCAATTCATGTAAAAAACTTCAAATAATATTTTAGTTACTATTTTAATATTATTTGTTATATCTAATGTCATTTAAATTTTATTCTTAGTATTTTCTCCTACGACCCAATTGGAAGCGTGGTGGTCTAATATTGGCTCAACTATTTTATCTAATATATGGAGACAGAATTTGGTAATTAATTTGGTTGACTCGTTCTTCACACCGTTACTCATGTTGCTTGTCTTGCAACAATTCTAATCATCCCTCTGGTGTCAGCCACTCCCCAAAACCATCCCTTTCCTTTGCATGTAGTTATCAAGGTCCTAGTCAAGTGTATGTATTGGTCCTAATATCCTAGGTCATTTTTGGCTGCGCCTAACGTGAATTCCAAAGTCTCTCTTCTCTAAAAACAATGAGCGAGATTGTCACAGTATGTCTTCTGCCTTATTTATCTGACTTTTTACTGCCCTACCTAAATTATTCAACCAAATTAAGTATCCACCCAGGCCCTTAAAAAGGGAAAGAGCCCTATGTATTTGGTGCCATGGGAAAAGTGAAAATGGCATCACTGCTCCATCCTCCTTCCTTCACCTGCCAGTTGAAGTCATCCTCACAATGGACATCTCTGAGGATGAACCCACCTAGCAATGACTGTGGAATCAATGGCTATCACCACTGCCACCAACACCACACAATTATCTGGTCCCTGCCTTGAGTTGTTCAATTTATTCCTATGAACTATATAAAGTAAGATTTCAAGAAGCATCATCAGAACAAGAAAGACTTTCACCTCCCTAGTCCCACCATCTGACCTGGGTTTTGCCTTCTACAATTCTTCTCCTCTACCTGCTACCCTGTTCTTGGCATCAGGAGTAGATGCAGTCCTGTTCCTGACCAGTATCTTTGCCCACATCTCTTACATCAGAATTTAGACCTTAGCTTTTCCAGCCTTATTTTCTCCCAAATCCAGTCACTAGAATAACTAATTATTATTGGTTCAATTATTTTATTTTACACATGGAGACAGAATTTAGTAATTCCAGTACTTCACAGTCAGCAGATCTTTTTGGAAAGGTTTCAATGACAAAAATAAAATTATTGCTAATTCAGTGAGTTTGAAACCTAAGAATACCCAGTATCTGACCTTACCATAATCAGTTTGACCTTGCTTTTTCCAAGGAAGAATCTACCTTTTTCCTGCGGAAGAAATTAATAATATCTGCAGGAAAACTTCCACAAGAGATATCAGCTTTTCTTTTATTCAGTTTAAAAAGAGAAAATTAGGGACGCCTGGGTGGCTCAGTTGGTTAAGCGGCTGCCTTCGGCTCAGGTCATGGTCTCGGCGTCCTGGGATCGAGTCCCACATCGGGCTCCTTGCTTGGCGGGGAGCCTGCTTCTCCCTCTGCCTCTGCCTCCCACTCTGCCTGTGCTCGTGCTCTCTCTCTCTCTCTCTCTCTCTAACAAATAAATAAATAAAATCTTTAAAAAAAAAAGAGAGAGAGAAAATTATCAAGTCTTTAAAAATCCTCAACACAGGGTGCCTGAGTGGCTCAGTGGGTTAAGCCTCTGCCTTTGGCTCAGGTCATGATCTCAGGGTCCTGGGATGGAGTCCCGCATCGGGCTCTCTGCTCTGCAGAGAGCCTGCTTCCCCTCTCTCTCTGCCTGTCTCTCTGCCTACTTGTGATCTCTCTCTGTCAAATAAATATATAAAATCTTTTAAAAAAAAATCCTCAACACAGACATTTTTTATGAGCAACATTTAAGGATGGGACAACCAGTAAAACTGCCATAGTAAGCCCCCTAGAGTTGTAGAAAATTATACAAAAAAAAAATTCTTATAACTGAAAAACATGATTATCTAGATCGACTAGAACTACCAATTATCTGACTGCGTGAATAATAAAAGACCATACCAAAGCAACTCACTTTGAAATTTTGTAACACCTGGGGTATCTGGCTAGCTCAGTCTGTTAAGTGCCCAACTCTTGGTTTTGGCTCAGGTCATGATCTCAGGGTTGTGAGATCAAACCCCACATTGGGCTCCATGATGGGCATTCAGCCTACTTAAGATTCTCTCCCTCTCCTGCTGCCCCTTCTCTCTCTCTTTCTCTTCCTCTCAAAAAAAAAAAAAAATCATAACACTAAAGATAAAGAGAGGATCCTAAAATCTTCAAGACTCTAAGAATATCACCTACAAAGAATCAGGAGTCAGAACGACATCACACTTCTCAACAGAAGCAGTGAAATAAGCATCAGTACCTTTAAAATTCTGAGAGAAACTTATTTCCATTGTAGAATTCTACCCTCAGCTAAATTATCCATCATATTTGAGAGCAAAATAAAGACATTTTCATACATGCTAATTCCCAAAAGCGTACGCCATATACACCTTTTCTCAGGACTCTACTGAGAAATGTTAACTGTTTTAGAAAGTAAACCAAAAGGAAAGAAACATCCACCTCAAAATAATAGCAAAAAGAATTCTTGGGAATACGACAAAAGGAATCACAGAACGCATGTCCAGCAGGTCTTATAAAGAGCAACCAGTGTGGACTAAGGCAAAAAGCAGAGCCCACAGGGAGGATACAGCCAAGAAAATGAGAGAAAGAGAGAAACAGATTACTTAATATGTTTGACCACAGGGAGAAGAATTCTAGTTCTGTCAGAACGTTTGTAGATGAACTAGTGGGTGGTACAAAAAGATGAAACCAGTGGCCAAAGAGGCAATTATTAATGCCAGGGCCAAAGCCAAAAAGTTGTATGATTATACCTGGCTCAGCTGCGAACACTAGATATAATGTAAACTTTGATTGTTAGTTTAATCCAAAACTGTTGTGTCACTATATTGAGAAGTTTGGGGGAGAAGAAATGTATATGATAGTTTGAGGCATTTAGGAAAACTAAATCCCCAGATGCCTAGGTGGCTCAGTTGATTAACCCTCTGCCTTCGGCTCAGGTCATGATCCCAGGGTCCTGGGATCGAGTCCCCCATTGGATTCCCTGCTTAGCAGAGAGCTTGGTTCTCCCTCCCCTGTTCCCCCTACTTGTGCTCTCTCTCTCAAATAAATAAATAAATAAAATTTTAAAAAAATTAAATAGGGGTGCCTGGGTGGCTCAGTGGGTTAAAGCCTCTGTCTTTAGCTCAGGTCATGATCCTGGGGGCCTGGGATAGAGCCCTGATGTGGGCTCCTTGCTCAGCAGGGAACCTGCTTCTCCCTCTTCTTCAGCCTGCAGCTCACCCTGCTTGTGTACTCTCTGTGTCAAATAAATAAAAAAAAACTTTTAAAGAAATAAAATAAGTACATGTATTCATTTGATGCAAATAAGAAATAAAAGAAAATCCAGATTTATGAGAAAAAATCTTGAGAATATTTAAAAAATACATGTACCTTTTATTTTAAAAGTTCTCAGGTTATTTACTTGGAGTCTTATTACTGCCTTTCTTCCTAGGACATAATTTCTGTATTTCTATTTCGGGCACATTCAAAATGTGTGGTTAGCAAACCATAATTCTTCCATTTGAGAAGGTATTATAAAAACCTTTTTAAGGGGACTGAAGATACTAATTTAAAAAGAAATTTTATTCAAAAAAACCCACATAAACCCATTGACTGCATAGTAAAATGTTCCAAATATATTTTAATAACTCTCTGATCAAAAAAATCAGTATATGGGTTTTCCTGTCAGCCTTAACTCATTAAAAATAAAATAGTCAAGGGTCGCTTGAGTGGCTCAGTTGGTTGGACGTCTGCCTGCTGCTCAGGTCATAACTGCAGGGTTCCTGGATCGAGCCCTGCATCAGGCTCCCTGCCCAGCAAGTCTGCTTCTCCCTCTCCCTCTGCCTCTCCCCTGGGTTCATTCTCTCTCTCACTCTTTGTCAAATAAGTGAATAAAATCTTAAAATAAAATAAAATAAAATAGTTAAGGAGAGGCTTATTTTATTAATACAAAAATATTTTCCAGATACATAGAATACTCATTTAAGGTGTGATGTGTGTGTGTGTGTGTGTGTGTGTGTGTGCAAGTGTGAACGACAATACTGTTTGAGAGCAAGGGAAAAGAAAAGAAAAAATTCATTTTAGTTAGCTTTTTATAAACATTACAAACAACAAAAAGCCAGGGGATCTTTTTTTTTTCATAACTCGGATAATAGAAATAATTTGTCTGCTGAACATAAATTACATAAATTATCATGTAACAGAAAGACTCTAGGATTCAGAATAAAAAGATTTGGGTTTATATTTTGGCTTCCTCTCTTCTCTTACTAACTGAATGATTTGGGGAAATCCATTTATTTTTGAGCTTCAATTTCCTTGTCTGTTGAACTGCGTTAGGCAGTATTTTAGGCCAAAGGGATACATTAGTCACTGTCTATGTGACTACATTAGTCTATGCCTTCGTGGAGCTTATATTTTGAATGGGGGAAGATAATAAACACACGAGCAAAGCAATTTTATTTATTATTTAATTTATTTTTTTTAAAGATTGTATTTGTTTATTTGACAGAGAGATCACAAGTAGGCAGAGAGGGGAAAACAGGCTCCCTGCTGAGCAGAGACCCTGATGCGGGACTCAATCCCAGGACCCTAAGATCATGACCTGAGCCAAAGGCAGAGGCTTAACCCATTGAGTCACCCAGGTGCCGTATTTATTTTTTTTAAAGATTATTTGAGAGAGAGAGGGCAAATGGAATTAAGCATGGGGAGGGGCAAAAGGGAGAGAACTCCAGCAGATTCTCCGCTGAGTCCAGCTGATTCTCCGCTGAGCACAGAACCCAACGAGGAGCTGAACTCACACCCCCGGATCGTGACCTGAGACAAATTCAAGAGTCAGTCACTTAACAGACTGAGTCACCCAGGCGCACCTCGAGCAAAGCAATTTTAGATAGAGTTGAGGATCATGGAGAAAAGAAAAAAAGCCATAGGATAGTTGAGCAGCATGGAGCATGGCTAGTGCCGAAAGAATGGTTAGCATGCACTGCTCTAAGAAGTTGGTATTTGACACCCAGATGATCGAAAGGCAGTTATGTGAAGTTATGTGAAGATTCAGGGGGAAAGAACTGCAGGCAGAAGGAACACCCACTAAAGAAGGGTCTTGACATATAAGGGGAGTCGGAAGAGGGCTGGCATGGTCAGAGCTTAGAGAGGAAGGGTGTGGAGTAGTAGATGAATTCAGAAGGCAGTGTGTGTAGGAACTTGAAAGCCACTGTAAGGAGCTTTGGTTTTATTTGAGATGAGAACCAAAGGGCAGTGGTAAGCAGAGGAGTAACCTGATCTAATTTGTCCTGTTGGTTATTTTGAGAATGAATTCTACGAGGGCATATGAGAAAGCAGAGAAACTGGTTTCAAGGCCTTTGTAGCAGTAAGGTATGATGATGTCCTGGATTACAATGGTTGTAGGGGAGATGGAGACCAACAGCAGTGGACTGACGTTGGATACGATGTAAAGGCAGAGTTCAGCCAACCTGTCATGAATTAGACATGGAGGAAAGAGGGATCAAGGTTGTTGACATTGTAGTTTTTAATCGGAGCCGCTGGGTAAATTATGATGCCATTTACGAAATGAAGAACGCTGTGAAAGGAGCAGGTTTAGGGGCAGAAATCAGGAGCTCAGTTTCAACGTATTAAGTATGGGGTGCCTATTAAATTTCCAAGAAGACATATCAAGGTGGTAGCTGTAAGTATGAGTCTGTTAAGTTTGGGGGAGAGTTTGATATCACTGAATTAGCGCTAGTATATAGAAGGTACTTAAAGCCACAGGAATGGATGAGATCATCTAGGGAAGACATACAGATGGGGAATTGTGTGGGTCCTGGAACCAAGCCTTGGAGCAGAGCAGGAGGAACCAGATGCCCAGACTCAAGAACCAAGAACCAGGAAAGAATATTGAGAAAGAAGGAGCCCGTGTAGTTGGCAGAGGACCAAGAAAGTCTGGTGACACCAAAGGCAAAAGAAGCGTTTCAAAGAGGGTGTTGACCCATGGGACAGTTGGGTTAAAGGCTGCCAAAAAGCTTCAGAATTAGGGCGCAAAAGGTGAGTGATGGATTTGGCAACATGGAAGCCACTGGTGACCTTCATGAGGGCTGTTTGGGAGGAGTGGTGGGGACAGACTCTATCGGAGCAGGCTGAGGAAAAGATAGAATATGAATACAAGAAGAAGTGACAGCAGACAGTGCTTTCTGGGAGTTGTGCAGCAACAGGAAGCAGAAAAATGGTAGCCAAAAAAAAAAAAAAATAGCCAGAAGTCATGAGATGGGGTCAGCAAAGGTTTTTGGTTTTTAGTTTTTTGGTTTTTTTAAAACAAGACACTGAAGCAGGTTTCCTTTCTGATGGTAGTGATTCAGCAAAGGGAGGGTAACCAGTGATGCAAGAGAAAGGAGGTAATAGTTATAAATCATGATTTTAAAAACTTAATAGGTGAATAAATACAAGTTCCTGAAATTACATGAAATAATTTCCAGCAAAAACTTAATTTGGGGTCACCTGGGTGGCTCCGTCAGTTAAGCACCTGCTTTAAGCTCAGGTCCTGGTCCCAGGGTCCTGGGATCAAGCCCCGTATTGGGCTCCCTGCTCAGTGGGGAGCCTGCTTCTCCCTCCCCGCTGCCTCTCCTGCTTGTGCTCTCTTTTTTTCTCCTCTCTCAATGAATAAATAAAACCTTAAAAAAAAAACCTCTTTAATTTTGAACAGTTTCGTGAAGATTTCTGCTCTTTGGTTAGCTTCTTCTCAACACTTGTTTCAAAGTATTTAATCTTCAGTCTGCATGTACCCAATTTCATGCTTGCTGAGAGTTCAACTTACTCCATAATTCACACTGGTCACAAATAATAAGTCTGTGTTCACATAGGGAATTATTTTGTAGTGACTAAAAGATCAAGTCCTAGAGTCAGGCTGGCTTGGATTAAGCCTCAGCTCTCCCACATGATACCTGTGTGGCCGTGGGCAAGTGAATTAAAGTCTCTGAGCTTAGCGATTCTTTTCTATTAAAAGTTAATAATACCTTTTTCATTAGGCTGTGAGTCTTAAAGAAGAAAATATATGTGAAGGATCTGGGACATAGGAGGCATTCCATAAATAATAGCTGATATCATCAATACTGAATAATGGCAAATCAAAAAACTAAGTGAAAAGATATTCATATAGTTGAAATACTTCCAATTGTAAGAGTCAATAAATTGCCTCTATTGAATTCAAGAAGTGACAGAAATGTCTTGAATTAGCCACATAATCTTTGCTTTCACACGGCTTTCAAAAGGTATGACTTACACAACAAATAATACATCATATGTTAATTAAAAAAAGGTATGTGTTAAATATTTTATGAAACTAGACAGAAGTGGTGTTTCACAACAGTGTGAATATCCTAAATGCCAGTACTTTGTGCACTTTCTAAAAAAGTATACATTGAACACATACTATGTGCCTCTACCTTAATTCATTTAGGAAGATATGGCCACAATAACCTTCTTTTCCTTTCCTGGCCCAAATACGAAGTTAAAGCTGAGATGTGTAGGTAGATAGACAGACAGACAGACACACAGGGCTTATTGGTTTAGACAATCTTGCCCCAGAGAAAGAGCTTAAAGACGTCCATCCTTTTTCCCGGGCAGAACCAAAATCTCCAGGTATAGGTCAACAATCAGTATAAGATACAGCCAAGCGCCAAAGACCAAGGAGGGCACATTTCCAAGCAAGGATTTTTAGATGGATGTTTTAGATAAAAGAGCAACAATTCAGGAGAGGATTCCGTGAGGCAAGCAAACGGGAAAAGTTGGAGGCAGCACCAGGTACAGCTCCCAGCCAGGAGCAGTTTCCTTCTACACCCCTAAGAAGCAACTGCCTGTTTTCCTTCAGAAATCCAGGTATCTCCCGGTTTGTCTTGTTTTAAAGCGTGGGCTGTCCAGGACTTGAGGATCTCTCCAACCTCCAGTGATGGGGACCACATCTGCTCCCACACCAGAATCTTTGGCCAGGCTCTCAGGGACCTGCCATACACTAATCCCCAGTTCTCCCTAGAACATTGCTGCCCAAAGCGTGGTCTGTGGACCAGGACCCCGGCGCCACTTCTATGTTAAAACACGGATTCACAAGTCCTGCAGCAGATCTATGAAACAGAATCTGCATTTTAACAAGATCTTAGTTGATGTGTGTGCATATTAAAGAAAAAGCAGCATTCTCCTGGAGAACATGAGTGCACTGGAACTTGGCAAAGAGCCTTCCTGGTGTTCTTCACTGGTTAAGAGAGAGTGGCTCAGGAGATAGAAACCCTCATTATTGGAATCATTGGGAAAACTCTGGAATTTTATGTTCTAAAAGAATCCTAAAAGGAATGCCTTGCCATTTGGAATTTATAAGGAATATCTATTTGGCTTTATAATAAATCACATAAACAACCAGGAAGAAATGCGATTCAAAGGAAGAAACGACAGGGAAAACTCTCTCTAAGCTGGTACTTGGTTAGCAACATATGCAACAGATATTCAGTACGAAACACGTTTATTTTTCCATTAAACTCAGCTCTCCTAATTCAAGAGAGCCTCCAAAAATATCAGTTGCTATTTAGCTTCCTTCAGTTAAGAGTTGTTTAATTTTTTTTAGACAATATGAAGTTAATTCTCATCACTGCAGGAAGGAAAGCTGAGTGGCATAAAGCCACAGAAGGATGTCCCCACCTACACAAGGTCATAGTGGTATGACAAGCAGATACTGTGCCTCTGTGACGAAAGGCCTGTCCTGGTCCTATAAACTTACAGGGCTCTGATGGGGATTGCCACAATCAGCAGTAGAAGCGACAGAGAAGCAACGGGCTTGTATTTGCTTTTTGCATTTCAGTTTCTCAGCAAGAACATTCTGTCCTGCTTCTTAGATGGCAGTCTCTAAGGAGTGAGTCTCCAATTTTATCCTGCAGTGCATTTTCTAGGCCATGATTTTAGGAAAACTCTCTGTGAGTCAATCAAGCATACACCAGGCACTTGCTCCAAGTCCAGCTCTGCCCTGGGGAGTATGAAGAGAAAAGGGGTCTGGGTAGTGGGAGCCAAAATATATTGAAGTTGCATGCTCCCTGGCTTTGAGAGGTTTCTTGTCTTACTGGGCAGAGTTTAAAAAACAAACACACAGGGGCGCCTGGGCGGCTCAGTGGGTTAAGGCCTCTGCCTTTGGCTCTAGTCGTGGTCCCAGGGTCCTGGGATCGAGCCCCGCATCGAGCTCTCTGCTTGGCGGGGAGCCTGCTTCCCCCTCTCTCTCTGCCTGCCTCTCTGCCTACTTGTGATCTCTGTCTGTCAAATAAATAAATAAATAAATCTTTAAAACAAACAAACAAACAAACAAACAGGAACTCATTGGGAAGAAATGAAATACATAGTACTAAACCGGCAAATTCTATGGTTGAAACATTGAGTGCTCTAGAAGGTCAGGAAAGAGTGAGTTCTTTGCCTCTGAAAAAAAGGAGAGGAAAGCTTAAAATGGGCCCTGGCAAATGTGTGGTGTTTCAATGGAGGGAAAAGGATTTAGGGGCCATTCCTGGAAAGATAAAAGTGAGAGCAAAGGCACAAAGGTAAGAGTTACTTAGTATCTCTTAATCTTACTGTCTACTTCCCTAAGAGGGAAGAGGAATGATAGTATTTTCTCTGGTTGACTGTTAGGTTGTTAAGAGAATGAAATAAGATGGTGTTTGTAAATGTCAGATTGTCTGAAGAGTTAATCATATTGACGAAAGGGTTTCAGGAATGAAACCTACCAGCACTGAATTAAATCAGAGTATCAGCTTCCGATTTTAGGAGTGAAGGTAAAACCATGGGTGGCCGGCTCCTGGTTTCTGCTCAGGGTCCTGGGATTGAGCCCTGCTTTGGGCTCCACCTCAGCTGGGAGTCTGCTTGAGATTCTCTCTCTCCCTCTATCCCTCCCCCCACTCACAAACACTCTCTCTGCCAAATAAATAAATCTTAAAAAAAAAAAACAAAAAAAACAGCCAAAAGATTTGTATCAGTCTTTTGCCTAAGATTTTCCCCTGCAATCTATTCCAAAACCAAATTTCAGATCAAAAGGATAATGATGATCCTAGTAATACTGGCCACCATCTATTGTATGGCCCTATTCAGGTACACATGGCCTTGTTCTGTTCTTTGCACACGTGACCTTGTTGGTTCCTCACAGCAATCCTGTGAGAAGGAATCATCACCCCCACCATGCTCAAGCCCGGCTTCACAGCTAATAAGTGATGGAGCCTGTGTTTATTTTTTTTAAAGATTTTATTTATTTATTTGACAGAGAGAGAGAGACAGTGAGAGAGAACACAAGCAGGGGGAGTGGGAGAAGGAGAAGTGGAGCAGGGAGCCCAATGCAGGACTTGATCCCAGAACCCTGGGATCATGACCTGAGCTGAAGACAAACTGAGACCCTGTGTTTAAACTCATGCCTGAGCACCTGGGTGGCTTAATTGTTAAGTGACTGCCTTTGGCTCAGGTCATGATCCCAGGGTTCTGGGATCAAGTCCCACATCGGGCTCCCTGCTCAGCGGGGAGTCTGCTTCTCCCTCTCCCTGCTTCCCCTGCTTGTGGTCTCTCTCTCGCTGTATCTCTCTCTCTCTCGTCAAATAAATAAATAAATCTTTTAAAAAATAAATAAAAATAAACTCATGCCTGACTGGTTTCAAAGACCAACCTATTACTCCTTTGTTACCAGATTTGAAAAAGACATCAGAGCAAGAAAACATGTCCAATGAGGGTATTCCTACATGTCTAGTGTTCACATGAACAACACACGAACAAGAAATAGCTGAGTAGGTGAACAGAAGTGAACATTGTACCAGCCTTGACAAGCTCTTTTGCAAGTTCGGTTGAAATAATTCCAACATCCCCTAAACCTTTCCAAGCTTTCTTAACTCACCATTAGAGAGAAGAGAGTCAAGAAAGACCATAAAACCAACCTGCTTACCGCTGAAAGTCTGAGAGTATTGTTTTCTGAAAGGGGAAAGGTAGGGTCACAGCTCATGAATTTGATAGGTTGTAAAATTCGGTTCAGATAAATTACATCCAAGGCATCTCTTTTCTACTTAGATAGATTTCCTGCTGCCACTATTCATTGCCTCACCTCTGCAGGTAGTCTGTTGGCTAGGACATTTGGTTCTGTAGAAGAGAAAAAAAGTGTCCCCTTGCTTGATGAATTCCGTAAAACAGAATGAGCATTTTGTCTTTTTTTTTTTTAAACATTGCTATATTAATCATAGAGTAAGTTTAACACTTAGAGCTTGAGAAGGCAACATGAAGAAAATCAAGTTAATATAAAAGGGGAAATGACAGGTTGGGATGGTTTTCAAGCCACTGACTCAGCATCTCCAGACTCTGGGAAGGAGCAAATCGGGATGCTGGAGAGCACAGCCTGGTTATTCAGCACTCCTCCATCTGGACCTTCAGCGAGCTGAACTCATTTTCTATCTATAGAGTCTCTCGTTTTGATTTTCCTTTAAGTTATTTCCCAGGATTCTTTCTGGGTAATGATGGAAGCTCCCAGCTTCATCACACACTTCCCCACCCTCCATCCATCTCTTGAGTGATTCTGAGCACATCACCTTGGGGAGACACATCTGCAGAAGTCTAAAACAGTGGTTTCCAGACTCTTTAGCTGCTTACCTGCAAAAAAAAATTTTGGAAAACTATATACCCCCAGGTACATCTTAGAGTTGTTATCTAAAATTTTTCACCAGATGTGCGAATAGTTGCAAAAGATATGATTTCTGGCACAATAATATTGGGAAATTGAACTTGGAAAATCCAACACACTTTGGAATGATTCTAGTATCTTTGAAGCACTGCAGCTATTTGAAATGTACCCAGGAGGGTCATCATGAAGACCCAGGGATTTACCAGATAGATGCTGTAGTGTAGCAGATAGATGATACGGACTATGTATTTGTTGTGTATATGGGTGTGTGGAGAGAGAGAGATGCCCAGGGGTGGCGAGATGCTGGCTGTAAATCCTAGAAGGGATTGTGGCAGATGATGCAGATGTCCCACACCACACTGCCTTGGCTTGGGTTTGAGTCTGCTCACAGCTCTGGGTCACCGACTCTGCCAAGCTGAAGAGTTTACACCTGAAATGATGTGTCTCTCTGCTACCCAGCCTGGGGGTTTTCTCCGGCACAAAGGAATTTGTTAGACCTTGTCGCTTAGGGCACAACCTGGAACTGAGGCAATTGAGTCCCTTAGGGATAACCTTCAACCTAAGGGGGACAGGAAGCAGTGGGAAAAAGAGCCCCAGGCCCCCATTCTCTTGTCAGACAACTGGGGAGCTTGTACTATTTCCCAGACCATCCCCAGTAGAACTGAGTGCTTGTGGCCTGCTTATTAAAGCACACATTATTGCTTGTTTTTGTTCTCCTTTTCGAAGTAAATAAATAGATTTTTTTTTTTTAAATGTCTCAGAAAAGCAGCCCCATGGTATGGCTGGGCGTTGTTCCTGGCCGTGTGCTCCAGAGCCTGGTCTATGGTCCTCCCAGATCTATAAGCTACTGAATGTCCCTTACTTAATAAATCCAATCCTGCTTAAAAACAAATCTTTGTGGAGGGTGCCTGGAGGGCTCAGTTGGTTAAGCATCAGACTCTGATTTCAGCTCAGTCATATCTGAGATCTGGGATCGAGCCTTGTGTTGGGCTCTGTGCTCAATGGGAAGTCTGCTTGAGATTGTCTCTCCCTCTGCTCCTCTCACCACTTAGGCTTATACAGTCCCTCTCTCTCTTTCTCTCAAATAAAGTAATTAAAAAAAAAAACCCAGATCTTTGGTATTGAATGTGTTTAGTACAAGAGATACAAGAGAGAGGTTCTGATGGGGACAAGGTGCCACTCAAGGAGACTTCTCAGTCTACTATTACTATTACTATTATTATACTACTACTATTATAGTCTCTCTACTATTACTATTAGAGACTTCTCAGTCTCTCTACTATTACTATTAGTGCTGCCATAAAACAATTACCATGAATTAGGTGGCTTATAATGGCACAAATTTATTATCTTAAAGTTCTGTTGTTCAAAAGTCCAATATTGGTCTCACGGGGCTAAAAAGAAGGTGTTGGCAGGTCTGTGTTTCTTTTTGGAGGCTCCAGAAAAGTCTCCTTTTCCTTTTCTTCTCCAGCTTTGAGAGGCTGCCTGCAGTCTGGGGCATGTGGCCCCTTCCTCTATCTGCAAAGCCAGCAATCACGGGTCAGGTCCCATTCGGAAGCATCTCTATGATCCTCTCTGCCTTCTTCTGGCACCTCTAAGAACTCCTATGATTAGACAGGACCCCTCTCACGATCACCTGTTTGGCAAACTTAATTGCATCTGCACCTGTAACCCCCTCTTTGCCATGTGAGGTAACATGGTCACAAGGTCCAGGTCAGGATAAGGACATCTTCGGGAAAGCCATTATTCTACCTGTCAGAGCCTTACAAGGACTGACTCCCATCTCTCCCTTCTCTCCATAATAGAAACACCTGGAAAGAAGTTGTTTGCAGGCTACTTCCTGATGAGTGGAGATAACCATCTACCAATGACTTGAACAGAACTTTTTTTTAAAAAAAAGATTTTATTTATTTATTTGACACAGAGAGGGAATGAGCGCACAAGCAGGGGGACAGCAGAGGGAGAGGGAGAAGCAGACTCCCCACTGAGGAGGGAGCCCTGATGTGGGACTCCATCCCAGGATCCTGAGATCATGACCTGAGCCGAAGGCAGATGGTTAACCCACTGAGCCACCCAGGCGCCCCTTAAACAGGAACTCTTGCATGCAGATAAAAGACAGCTAGCAATGGCTTAGAACTCTGTCAATCTAGGCTTTAGTGGCAAGACTTTTCTCTGTTCCCACATTTATGTCCCCTAAAATAAGGAAATGACATATTCATTCCCAGGTTCACAAGATATAATACAGGTCTTTAAAAATGCCATCTCGAGGGACGCCTGGATGGCTCAGTTGGTTAAGCAGCTGCCTTCGGCTCAGGTCATGATCCCAGTGTCCTGGGATCGAGTCCCACATCGGGCTCCTTGCTTGGCGGGGAGCCTGCTTCTCCCTCTGCCTCTGCCTGCCATTCTGTCTGCCTGTGCTTGCTCTCTCTCTGACAAATAAATAAAATCTTTAAAAAAAAAAAAAAAAAAAAGCCATCTCGACTCCGTTCCGAGCACCTGGCTAGAGGCCAGTTCATTCCCCTTCTTGAGCAATTACGTCCACCCCTGAAGCACCTCCCTTACCGGATTCTCACACTCCAGATCGCTGTCTAATCTCCCTCGTTGCCCCGACGCCAACTACCAGACAAGGAGGGGCAGCCCCTATGCCCCACAGCTGCCTGAAATTATCCAAATTAACCAATCCTAACTTTCTTACCCTACGTCACCTGCCCCTTCCTGTGGAAACCACGACAAGGTGACTGCCTACAGTTCCCCCTTCTCCCTCGTGACTGACCCTGGTGCTTCCCCTGAGTGGCCCTGGGACGAGAGCTGCTTCTCCCTCGGGAGCTGTGGGTGTAACATTCTTTCTGGTTGTTCTCTCTTGGTCTGAGTCCGACCTCACCTCACCCAGGGTAATATGGTTCAAACACAGGGTAAGCGTGTTTAGTTGGTTTTTCTTACTTTTGAATTTTTGATTGATTTTTCTCTCTGCAAAGGGCTCAGGGAAGGACCTTCTCAACAAGTTCAAGACTAATTTTAATGACAACAGAGGAAGGTCCAGAAAGGCCCCAGGTGATTCTGCTGAGGGCACCCCTAGGATGCCCAGAGACCCCCCTCCTTGCGGGGCCATTGTGGGAGGGGTGGCAGCAGAGAAAGTTTGAGGAAGGGTAACCGTAACAAAGAGACACTGTCTTTAGAACTGCCTCTTGTTTGGTCTGGAAACCAGCCTCAGGGATGGGAACCTGAATTCAGACCGGAAGAAACAGCTTCCCTTTCACAAATACCGCTAACCTGCTTCTCAGGTCCATGACGCTGCCGCCTGTCTTTTGTTTCCAACAAAACTTCTGAATCTCCTTCACCATCATAAACGCCACCTCATCTGCTCTGAACTCCAGCCTCACCACTTCATCTTCCAAACTGCGGTCCCCTTTCCACTCACGAGCCCTGACTCTCTCCCGCCTGGTCTGCACTCTCAGGGAGGACCAGAGAAGCTGGACCCAAGTGTGCTTTCAGACAACCAGCGCATGGATTGGAAGTCCTCTCCCTCTCGACTCCCTCCTTCCTCTCCTATTTCACTCTTCCCCATCTCCCCCCTTTCCTATCCTGAGGATGGTCCCTCTTCCTCCATTTGCTTCCTATTCACTCCCCGGAGGGCTGCAGCAGATTCTAACCAGGGCATGAAAAATACAGACAAACCGCTGTATTCCTCTGGTGGGGGGAGGTGATCCTCTGTGAGGGATAGAGGGGAGCAACCGGAGCTCCACCTGGGTCTGTCGCCTGCACTGAAGGAGAAATTGTAGCTGGGACACAGGGGCCCAAGAGCTCCTGGCCCCGGGCGTCCCAACCAGACCAGACAAAATCCAGAAGCAGAGCAATGAGCGATTGTGAAACCAGAAAGTAATCTGTTTCACCAAGACTGGCACCAGGAAGACAGTGGTGTGGGTCTCGAAGACCATCTCCAAAGTTCTGAAAACTTCGAGGCTTATGTAAGAAGTATGTGGGACAGAGGCTGGTGGGTACATGCAGATGGACAGTACAGGTCAGGTTGATCCCCGTCTTGGTGACAGTTTTGTGGGGTCTTGCTGGCTCAGGACAGTCGTTATTGCTTGAGGGGGTAGTTTCAGTTCTCCTCAGGGGATGCTTTGCCTGCGGGGTCTTTTGCCTGAGTTCAGAGATGAGCTGGCAAGGGCACCACCTGGCTGGCTGAGTCATAGAGCATGAGCCCCTTGATCTTGGGATCGTGAGTTCAAGCCCCATGTTGGGCCTAGAGCTTACTTTTAAAAAATAAAAAGATAAAGAAGATGTGGTATATATATACAATGGAATACTATGCAGCCATCAAAAGAAATGAAATCTTGCCATTTGCGACAATGTGGATGGAACTAGAGGGTATCATGCTTAGCGAAATAAGTCAATCGGAGAAAGACAACTATTATATGATCTCCCTGATATAAGGAAGTGGAGATGCAACGTGGGGGGTTTGGGGGGTAGGAAAAGAATAAATGAAACAAGATGGGATCGGGAGGGAGACAAACCATAAGAGACTCTTAATCTCACAAAACAAACTGAGGGTTGCGGGGGTTCGGGGGGTGGGGGGGTGGGGTTATGGACATTGGGGAGGGTATGGGCTATGGTGAGTGCTGTGAAGTGTGTAAACCTGGCGATTCACAGACTTGTACCCCTGGGGATAAAAATACATTATATGTTTAAAAAAAAAGAAAAATAAATAAATATAAAAAGATAAGCGGGAAAGAAGAACTCTATTAGAAAGCACCGACTGAGGTCAAAATGGCATAGTTGAAGTCCTCTTCCAAACTGGCGCAGTTGTGTTGAGTCTGTCCAGTTTGAGGACTGCTGGAGAGACTCTCATTAATACTCGGAGCGCTCTCCTTCTCCAACTGTGCTCTCCAGCTGACTCGTTCGCACACCTTTCTTAGTGGGAAGTGTAAGGGCCTACTTAGCCAGAGCGAGCCATTTTGTTGTTTATGCAGTAAACTTAGATTGAACCTGCCCCTTCCCCCAAGAGGAAAGCGCTTAGAAACAGAACTGGTGAAATACGGCCAAATAGCCCCCGATAACGGAGTCCAGATACAAGGACTTGTCCAGCCAGGTGGAAACGTCCAATCAAGGAAAAGCACACGTATTACCTCCCTACCCGCCAAGGACGTGTTTAGCCAGGTGGAGACGTCCAATCAGGAAAGCACCTCCCTAACCACCCAAAAATTGTGGGCCCTGCCTCTTGGGCGCCAATTCTGACCAGAGTGATAGGCTAGTTCAAATAACTACTATAGGGTGAATTGTAATTCAATTGGCCACCTGTGTGTGGCCAGGCTCAACCACATGGCCTTTACTCTATAAAAGTTAGTCTGTGAGGCTGGGAGGGGTCGCCTCTTTGCAAGAGACAGCCCTGGCCCGTCAGTTTGATTCTCGATGCTTGGCGCAAAATAAAGATTTGCTTGACCTTTGCTTTGTATCGGTCTCGTCCTTTTGTCCACGGTCCCTTTCAGGAAGCCCACTGGTCTCTGCTGGAAGAGCCACACGTGCCACTTTGTTTCTCTGCGGGTCGAGGTCCATCCTGTTTCTCCTTCCAGTTCTCGGAGTCCAGCTCTGGGCTCGCCACAGCCTCACATGTTAAGAACCGCCCCCCCCCCTCCGTATGTCTGCAGTCCCAGCGACTATAGCCAAAGCAAATCTCAGCCCGTGCTCTGTCCACGCTCCTCCCTGACCTGTGGGACTGAGGTCTGAGCTCATTCATTGAGCAAAACCCATGAATAAAGTAACTGTAAAGCTAATATCATTCACATAACTGTTAAAAGCAAAATGAATATGTATGAATTGAATATGAGTATTTGTATGAATGTACTGTAAACTATAAATGTAAAATATGAATGAAGTGTAAAATCCACACTCAAGAAATACCTGCTGCTTGAACTTAAATGCAATATTGTTTCAACTCATTTCTAACTTTCTTTCTTTCATTTTCTCCCCCCAAGCAAGCTCCTGTACTCAAGGTGGGGCTTGAACTCCCAACCCTGAGATCAAGAGTTTTCTGCTCTACCAACTAAGCCAACCAGGGGCCCCTCACTCCTAGCTTTTAAAATGGTTTCTTTCTTCCAAAACATTTTCCTGGTGAATTAGTTACCCATTTTCCAGCAAGTTCCAGGCACAAGAATGTGTTCTTCCAGGTTCAGTTTGATTGCTTCTCCCTCCTTACCCTCCTCCCTGCCCTGGGGGGAAGCTGGGTGTGAGGATTGCTTCAAGATTAAGAGCTGGGTGCATTCAACTAGCCCCAAAGCTAACTCTGTCCGCTTGGAGAAATTCACCTACCCCCTCTCTGCCTGACCTCGTTTCTGAACAAAGGACCAACTTAATAGTACCGATGCTATTTTCCATACTAATAATCTCTATAGTGTAATGACAGTACGGGTATTGTGTTTGTACTCATAATTTCTGAACCATAATAATAATTAATTTCCGTACTACAGTAATTGTCCTGATACTAATTTCTGTACTAATAATTTCTATACCATAATAGTATGATACCACTTTTGTACAAATTTCTGTACTATGTGCAGAAATAATTTCTGCACATAATAGTGGTATTGGTACTATTTCCTTTACTAATAATTTGTACACATGGATAATATCTATGCTAATAATACAGTTACAATAAAAAGTCTCAGCTACTAATAATTTAATAATGAAAATAATTCTATATAATTTCTATGCTAATAATATCTGTACTAATAATAAACTAATAAGTAAGCTAGTAAAATAGTTTTCTGCAAAATGAAGCTAATAATACTGTTAATCTATAGAGTTATTTTGAGCACTATATGAGAAAAAAACAGATAGGGACGCCTGGGTGGCTCAGTTGGTTAAGCAGCTGCCTTCGGCTCAGGTCGTGATCCCGGCGTCCTGGGATCGAGTCCCACATCGGGCTCCTTGCTCATCAGGGAGCCTGCTTCTTCCTCTGCCTCTGCCTGCCATTCTGTCTGCCTGTGCTTGCTCTCTCTCCCTCTCTCTCTCTGACAAAAACAGATAAAGCATACATAAGTGTGGCATTAGCTCATGCTCAATAAATGTAAGTTATGGGGCGCCTGGGTGGCTCAGTGGGTTAAAGCCTCTGCCTTCGGCTCAGGTCATGATCTCAGGGTCCTGGGATCGAGCCCCAAATCGGGCTCTGCTTGGTGGGGAGCCTGCTTCCCCCTCTCTGCCTGCCTCTCTGCCTATTTGTGATCTCTCTCTCTCTCTCTGTCAAATAAATAAATAAAGTCTTTAAAAAAAAAAAGTAAGCTATAATTATTGTTATTGCGGCTGCTGCTGATGTTGTTAGGCTCCTAGTCAGTCTCTCCCCCTCACCCCAAACCTTGAACCAGAGGAATTTGTAAATAAAACTTAAAACTGACTCGTTCTTTCTTTCTTTTTTTTTTTTTTAAGATTTTTATTTATTTATTTGACAGACAGAGGTCACAAGTAGGCAGAGAGGCAGGCAGAGAGAGAGGAGGAAGCAGGCTCCCCGCCAAGCAGAGAGCCCGATTCAGGGCCCGATCCCAGGACCCTGAGATCATGACCTGAGCTGAAGGCAGAGGCTTTAACTCACTGAGCCACCCAGGTGTCCCCTTTCTTTCTTTTTTTACATTAACTATTTATTTAATTTTTAAATTAAACTCTCACCCCCCAGCATGGAGCTCGAACTCACAATCCGAAGATCAAGAGCGGTAAGCATTAGGAACAGAGCCATCCAGGTACCTCAAAACTGGCTCGTTTTCAGATTTCCCTTGGTAAAGACAGCCTCCGAGGGTGATCTGACCTGTGGGAGAGCCTCGCCCTGTCCTGGGGCCTCTTCCTTGGCCTGCTGCTACCTTTCCACCTGTGTACATAATGTATTCCTGGTAAGAAGAGAATGGACTGCATGGTCATGAAGTATGGGTTTTGTTATCTCTCTGGGTGGAATGGGAATTTCACTCGAGGAACAAGAGGGATGGTCAGGAGGAAGGAAAGGATTGAGCTCCCTCCTTTGCCTCTTTACTTCAGGGAGATAACTTTAGACTTTGTCACAGAGAAAGGTGTCTCAGTGGTCATGGAGAGGCCAGAGGCAGGGGCGTCAACTGCACTGTTCCCAGGTATGGGGCAAAGAAGAATTTCAAGCCTTGCATAGCCATGACGAGTGGTGTTTAAGGGCAGGTGTGAAGAGGAGTTGACCCTTTCGCTATTGTCTTCCTCACTTCCTGTTTCAGGGAGGAGCTTCCGCACTGGATAGGAGGAGGCTGAGGGGGCTTTAGGTTGGCCCTTTGGATTATGTTTTTTTCAATTTGGACTATTTTGTTCTCTGTATTTTATTTAAACTGGAACCATTCCAACAAATTACATTATTTAATTAAACTAATTAATTAAAGTCCTATCGGGGAGGCTGACTGGCTCAGTTGATTAAGCAGCTGACTCTTGATACGGGCTCAGGTCATGACCTCAGGGTCTTGGGACAGAGCCCTGTATCAGGCTCTGTGCTCAGCCAGGGTCTTCATGAGGATTCTCTCTCTCCCTCTGCCTCCTGCTCGCTGCTCAATCTTACGCTCCCTTGCTCTCAAATAAATAAATCTAAAAAAAAAAAGGAGCCCTTTCGTGACTGTTTGGACTAGACGCCCATGAATTAAGATGAACTATTTCACATGTTTTAAGAAGCAAAAGAACAGAAAAATCAACATGTAGGATTCCCGACCTTGGTTCTTCACCTTCAGACTGGCAGTGCCTGTCTGTGTCCTCAGAAGCCGGGAATGTGAATTCACAAACTACTTTCCCTCCAGGCCTCTTGCAGAAGTGGAGGTCTAAGACCACACCTGGGAACCAAGGGTTGAGGACTGAGCTAAACCGTCTTCACAAAACAAATGCAACTTTTCATGAGATAAAAGATAATGCAGGATGATTTCATTTATACAGGCAGAAAATAGATCAGCGGTTGCCTAGGACCGAGGGTAGGAGTGGGGATTAATTGCAAATGGGCATGAGGAAACATTTTGGGGTAGTGGAAAGGTTCTAAAACTGGACTGTGGTGATAGCTACACAACTCTACAAGTGTACTAAAATCAGTGCATTACCAGCTTAGAGTGGGTGAATTTTATGGCATATAAATTATGCCTCAGTGAGGCTGGATTTGACCAACACAGGTAGTGTAGGTGATCGGTTTACACTGGTGTGCCAAACAGTATGGTGGTTAGTACCTGCAATTATAGCCCGGAGCACTTGTAAACCATGTGAATCGGAGAAATTCACTTTGCATTCCTCACCCCCAATTGCTCCCTTTATCAAGTTGGAGATGATAACGCATATCTCTAAAGCTGAATGCCAGTTCAGTGAGATAACTAGTACAAAGCCACCCTTCTTCAGGTGCTATACTTTATCCTCGAGGGAGGAATGTGGGGATACCCTACAAGGAGAGTGAGTGTTGATCATTCTTGACTTGTGGGGGAAAGTTCATTCTGGATTTTTCAATGAAGACGAACATGCTGTAGTATTGTTTCCCACCTCTCAGGCTCACCAATGTCCCTGTGTCCAATGGTTCCACAGTTCTACCTTCCCTTTCCAGGAGTCTCTGGACATTAACTTTCACCTCTCCATGGGTCAAGTTTGTGAGAATACAAGGAGTGCAATTTGTTATCAATCACATGAAAAGAGCAGGCGGCTGCAGGTGCTCCAGGTCCCTTGGTGACTATCCCAGGCTGGGTCTCGTAGGAGATACTCTAAGGTAGGTATGATCTGGGCAATTAGATGTGCACATAGGTTCCTGTCTACTGAGAGATGTCCAGATGAGCCCGGAAAAGTCAGGTCTGACCATGGGAGCAGAATGGGATAACTGGAATTTCCTCTGGAAAGAAATCAAGTGGGAGGAGGGGCTGGTCCCAAGACCCCTTGAGAGGGCTTATTCTCTCCTTGTGTGTGAAAGACGCTTCATTGTGAAGTTTTTAGAAACCAGGGAAGGACAGAATGAAGTAGTAGTCATCCTGGTAGGAAAGAGGCATACCATTACATACTTAACACCCTCACAAACTCCATTTCCACCCTGTCCTTGACGGGCTGACCTACTCATTCATTCATCCAACATACATCTATGGAGCTTCTGCTATTTGCCAGGGCTGTTCTCTCTTTGCCCTCAGAAAACTGATATCCTAGTGGGAGACACAGACAATGAGCAAGGAAGGGAATGACTCTATCTCTAAATGCTAATGAGGGTAGGGTATGCAGGAGGCCGGGGCAGCTGGTTTAGATTGGGTGGTCAGGGAAGACCTCTCCGAGGAAGCCACAATTTAGCAAAGTCTTGAGGGATCAAAAGAAGCAAAGGTCTAGAAGAGGGTATTCCTGGCAAAGGGAAGAGAGTGTGCAAAGGCCCTGTGCTACGCGTGAGATCTGTATGTTTACGGAGCAGAAAGAAACCAGTATAGTTGGAGCACTGACAAAAATTCCTTCGTTACATTTGACATCACAGACCTAAACACGAAACTGTAGGCCAGAGATCTGCCAGAGGATCAAGGGCCCTGATATCTGGACCCACCCCTGAGAATAGTGCTTGACTGGCCCATGAGACCCAGTGTAGAAGCCTTCATCGTCTGGCTAAGGTTAGGGGTGGAGATGCGTCTTTCTTAAAAGAAGCAGACCTCTTTAGGTTTTTGAGGTCCATCTCTGTCTTTCAAATAGTCAATCCCCACTAGTGCCTCCCAAGTATATGTGCTGTCAAAGCGAGCACTTTTCTGCCTCCCAGGTATTTCTATTTTTTATTCTGGGTACAAATCGTGACATAGGAAACTTAGGGGAAAAGGATATGAGGGGAAATAGTCCCTGATTTTAGGGTTTCATAAGAAAAGGAACCAGACACTTTATCACATTATATTTGACCAGTAGTATAGAGCGCAGTAATGAGTCCCACTCCCCTTGTCCTAAGCATTTGTTTGTGCTTCTGGTTCTCTACAGAGCACGGGGAATGGGGAACATGTGGACCCCAGGGGTGATCCAGTCAGGGAGATGTTAATCAGCAACCATGAATTTGCAAGGCAGCATGTGCATTAAAGGGAAGAACCACAGGAAATATGCGCGGGGAGGATTCCTAGCTGGCTGAGACTCTCAGAACAATCTCCCCAGGCCAGGAGTGGGAGCTGAGAGTGGAAAGATGACCAGCAGTCACCAGGGGAAGGAAGGAGCATTGCAGCATACAGGAGAGCCCTGAGTCAAGGGAGTGCAGAGTGCTGGCAGAGGTGAAAGTTGACCAGGGGGTCTGGATTGGAGGCACAATGACACCTGATGAAACAGAAGTGTAGACCTAACAACTCAGCACTGTACTGGCACAGAGAAAGCTCCTACTGGGTTGTAAGTGCCCAGGGAGGGGGATCACAGTCACCTGATGCTGGGAAATGAGGACGCTGGCTGTGGCATGATCAGACAGTGGAGGGGTCTGAGTGGGCACAAGGCAGCTGAACTGACAGCCACTGCCTTAAGACAAGAGAGTAATAGCTTAGGGGCCATGGAGATGGTGAGGAGGAGGCAGACATGAGAGCTATCGAAGAAGCACAGTGACTAGAGGTATGAGGGGTAGAATGAGAGGTGAGGGAGAGGGAGATGCTCCACTAGCCCCTGGCCTTCTCATTTGAACACTGGGGTGGGTGGAGGTGCATTCAGGAGACAGGAAACACTGGAAGAGGAATGCATTGTGGGTAAGAGCATTAGTCAGTCTTGGCCAAGTTGATTGAGAGGTGCCTTTGCATCTCCAGGTGACCCCCGGTCTCCCAGTTCACAGATTCCCACCTATAAAGTTCACCATAGTAATGGACAGAGGGTACCTCTTGGTGATGTTCTCCCTCCCCTTCCCCCACCCACCCTGGTGCCTCTCTGAAAAGTCCACTGTAGGTGCTTGTGTTTTTCCTTCTGGTTGAAAAAATAAACAAACAAACAAATAAAAAACCAACAAACCAACCAACCAAATGAAAAACAACTCCATTCTCCTATTCTGAGAAAAAACAAGGATATGGGTGTTCTAACTGTTTTTCCTATTCCTGGAGGAATGGCCACTCACTCTAAACTTGGAGACCCAGATAAAACAAGAGACAAGGGAGAAAGAGCACCAGACCCCTGAGAACATCACTGGACATTGAGAACTGGCCTGAGCCCTGTCTAGGGAGGGACTCCTCCTGCTCCCACTCCATAATTCAGCCAGTTCACCTGTCAGTTCCTCCAACATGTCTTGCTTCCTCTTCCTCATGGCATCACGTGTGCTGCCCCCTCCCTTGAAGCACTCTTTTCCTCCCCCTCTCCTACATCTCTTTAATCTGAACAGGTCCCTAATATTTCATTCTTAGCTCAGACATCACTTCCTTCAGGAGGCCCTTTCTGATGTTCACGGCTGGGTTCAGTGTCTGTGGCAGAGATAGCCACACCCAACACCCATACTCTCCTTTTTTTCTTGGTACCAGACAGAACCCCTAATTTTTAGCCGAGCTTATGGTGTCTGCAACAAAGACTACATCTTTTGCATCCCAGTATCTTTCACAGTTAGGCGTGGCCGTCTGGCTAAGGTCTGGCCACGATATGGAAGTAGAAATGCTTGCAACTTCTGTGATGTGCTCTTTGGCGGGGAGGACATGCTTTTCTTCTCCTTCCTCCATTTGAATACGAGGGCTGATTCTCTAGCCACCAACTTGGACCATGAGGACACAGGCCAACCTTGGGGATGCTAGAGCCTTGAACTGCAAAGAGATTCCCAGTGACCTCCTGGAGCTATTATACCTTCTGCACTGCCTACCTCCTGCTCTTGTTTACATAAGAGAGAAATAAATCTCCAGCCTGCTCAAGGTACTGGTATGCTGGGGTCTGGGTCTTACGCAGCCAGATCGAAATCCTCATTTATCCTATGTCCTTCCCCTGTGTTTATTCCTAGGAAAACACAGCCTGCATTAGCACTGTAGTTATGCACCGGAGTGAAACGAAATCTGCCCTGAATTTATACTTTTCTTATGTGGAGGGCTTCAAAGTTGCCCCCACTTAACCTAACCAACTACTCCCACAACTGCCAGTATAACTGGAAAGCTGGCCCGGTACCCAAAGGCGATGCTGTGGAACCACACCAAACGCAGCCTTACAGTCGCAGGGTTTCGAGCCTTTGCCTGATGCCATTGTTAAGACTGTGTCCTTTTCTCCTCCAGCACAATTTCTCGCACCACTCAGTCAGATAAGACCACCAACAAACCCACAGAAAACAACAAGCCCCCCCCCAAAAATGCACGCACAAAAATATCTTCTAACTGGCATTTTCCTAGTCTACATGCCCTGATGGTGTGGTATTTGTCAAATCAAAAGTAATTTTTAAAACTGACGGTTTGGCATTTGGAGCACTGAAAGCAATCTGGAAAAGCCCGATAGCCAGCATTTGGGTCGTCATCAATAGCTGCAGAAACAGATTGCCAGCGCGGATTTCAGGAGGCTCCGAGGAGTGAGCGTATCCGGGCACACCGGCTCGCGTGTCGCAGCATTCGTGAGTTTCGGTGATACCCTAACAGACTCTAGCAGAGAGTCTGTGCTGATTAATTCACCTTTCTTCCCTCAGAGCCTTTCAGAGGTCAAACCCTGTGTGATAGGGTTTTACGCCTTTGCACCCACTGTTTCTGCTTTCATTGCCTCATCTGTAATGGATAAAGGCTTCAAAGTATAAGCAAAAGTCAGAGCGGTCAAGAGATAGATTGAGGCACAAAACCCGGACGATACCTCAGAAGTCTGAAAGAAAAATAATTACAGGGGCGCCTGGGCGGCTCAGTGGGTTAAAGCCTCTGCCTTCGGCTCAGGTCATGATCCAAGGGTCCTGGGATCGAGCCCTGCATCAGGCTTTCTGCTCAGCAGGGAGCCTGCTTCCCTTTCTCTCTCTCTCTCTGCCTACTTGTGATCTCTGTCTGTCAAATAAATAAATAAAAATCTTTAAAAAAAATAATTACACATTACCCATAGAATACTGTCCAAATGTCTGGACAAATGTGAAAATCGTACAGGGTTACAGTCCCAATTATGCTGGAGTTTTGGACTTTGACGGTCTTAAACCAACAGAAGCTGCAATAGTAACTCTTACTGGAGGAACAACGTTTAATAATTAAAATGACTGGTTCATTCACCATGTAACATTTCATCTGATTCTCCCTTTCCAGCTCTGAGCCCACAGTCACATGCCACAGCTTGGAACAAGAAAGAATCCCTAGTCCGGAGCTGCTGCCAAAGGATTCCGCAAAGTAGCCTCACTCCCCAGGGTATGTCCATGAGGGTTTGCGCAAGTTAGCCTCTCCCACAGAGGTCAGAGAATCCGACTTGGCAGTATCTATTCATGCCCAGTCATCAAAGAATTCGTGTAAATAAGTGAAAGTCAAAATAACAATGTTGCAGGAGCCCAAATAAAATGACTTCTCTCCCTTATGATACACAAAGGCTTCCCTTGCTCTTGCCACTGAGGGTGAACATATTACTCAGGTTGATACCCTTCTATGCACCTGGTTCCAGGAATCACCCTGTGACCGAGGTGGCAGGGCTCTCCTTTAAACACAGCCTCCAGGAGGGTAGGGCTATACTTGAAGGAGGATCCCAGCAAGGACTCATGTCACTCAAGGTCCCCACACAGTCGCTTAATGTGGATCAAACACTTTGGGATGGGGGGAGGGGTGCTTACTATGTATCAGGCACTACAGTAGCTACTAGGGATACAATGTGATAAAAAAAATGGGGTCCCTGCTTTCAGGGACTTGAAGCCCACTAGATGATAATGGCTAGGGCCCACTGACCAGGGCTATATGCTCGATATACATTAGCTCTCTTAATCTTCAGCACTATAAGGCAGAAGGCTAGTCTCATCCCCATTTTACAGATGAAGAAGTCAAGGCAGAGAGGGGCCGAGGGCCAAGTTTATATGCAAATGTGCGTCAGAGCTGGGTTTGATCCCAGGGACCCTGAAATATTGTACTTAGCATCCCCTCCCCTGCCTTCTTATGGGCAGATTCTGGATGCAGAGGGAGACGCCTAGGCAGTGAGTCCACAAGACAGCCTCAGCAAAGCAGAACTACCTTCTGAAGATAGAGACAAAAATGGGGTAAAAGAAATGTTTCTCTAAGAGAAGAAGTTAACAGAAGACAACGGGCTTCTGAGACGTTGGGAATTTTATTCCCTTTCTTGCAGGGAAATTACATTGCATAGGTTGATAAGGAGAAAGTAGGAAGGTGGAAGTTTTGTGCTCATTCCTCTGTCTCTCCAAACTTGACCTTGCATCTGAGGCAATGGGGCAGGCACATTCTCAAAAAAAGGATCTGTGGCATCAGCATCATTGGACAGAAACCAGATTTGCCTTATTGGTGTGAGACCAGACTTGCATATTTGACTGGCTGGATGTTTCTCTTAAGATTGTGGTCAGCGAAATCCAAGTGCTTCCCGGTGGTAAGATTGAGAAAGTTTTTGCTGAGGCTGTTTTTCTGGCTATGTGTCAGCTCCTGAGGGTAATTTGCATGAAACTTGTAAGAAGTGTATTTTCAAGGCCTGAAAACACAAAATGTGCCAGACTTAAGGTAAGGGCCCTGTTCGACCAGACACCTGCCTGCTGGAGGCTTTGCCATGTATCATCTTCCAAGAATCAATAAGACAGCTCCAAGGTTAACATTTTAGGAAGCAGATGGATCTGCAAATGGATTCAGCAATGTGCACTGGGAGGGCTGGTAGTGGACTGTCAGGCCCTAGTGGGTAGAGAGGCAAGGTCAAAAGCAACAATGGCTACTAGCATAGTCAGTGTTTTGGAATCAGCAGACAAAGAGTGAAGGAGTTTCCTCATCTCTAAGATGGAGTTAGTGAGAATACCAATCAGCAGAGGCCACTGAAGGGCGCCACAGTGGCTCAGAGGGTTGAACGACCGACTTCTGATGTTGGCCCAAGGTTCTGTGTTGGGCTCCCCACTCAGCCGGGAGTCTGCTTGGGGATTCTCTCCCTCTCCCTCTGCCTCTGCCTCTACTCATGCTCTCTCTCCCAAATAAATTAATTAATTTTTAAAAAAAGAAAAAAAGAAGGGGCACCTGAGTACCTTAGTCAGTTAGGCGTCTGTCTTCAGCTCAGGTTATGATCTCCAGGTCCTGGGATCAAGCTGAGTGTCAGGCTCCCTGCTCAGTAAGGTATCTGCTTGAGGACTCTCTTCCTCCCCCTCTGTCCTCTCCCCCACCCCCAGGTAGTGCTCGCTCTCTCTGTCTCTCTCAAATAAATAAATAAAATCTTAAAAAAAAAAAAAAGAGGCAGTTGTGATAAATGAATGGCTTAAGGAATATGGCGCACTCTGCGAATTGGCTGGCGTATAATATATTCTCAACAAATGTTAGCTGCCTTCATCATCACCACCAGTATCATCATGGTCATCACCAGCATCTTGGCTTCTCCACTTACCACGTATGTGACCTGAAACAAGTTTTTTTTTTTTTTTTTTCCTTTTGGAATAAGTTTTTGTTTTTGTTTTTTAAGATTTTATTTGACAGAGAGAAAGCACAAGTAGGGGGAGCATCAGGCAGAGGGAGAGGGAGAAGCAGACTCCCTACTGAGCAGAGAGCCCAATGTGGGACTCGATCCCAGGATCATGGGATCATAACCTGAGCTGAAGGCAGTTGCTTAACCAACTGAGCCACCCAGGAGCTCCTTGAAATGAGTTTTTTTAAGCACCTCTAGGTTTTGGATTCCTCAGTTTTACACTGAAGATAAAAATCAGCTACCTTCTGAAGCAAGATGGGACCAGGGAGGGAGACAAACCATAAGAGACTCTTAATCTCAGGAAACAAACTGAGGGTTGCCATTGGGGTGGGGGGGTGGTGGGAGGGATGGAGAGGCTGGGTGATGCAAACTGGGGAGGGTATGTGCTGTGGTGAGTGCTGTGAATTGTGTAAGACTGATGACTCACAGACCTGTACCCCTGAAGCAAATAATACATTAGATATAAATAAATAAGTAAATATAAAATTAGTTACCTTCAAGAGTGAGGATTAAACAAGATAAGGCACGTAAAGCACAATGCCTGGCAAATAGAGGAGCTCACTGAGCGGGTGTTATTGCCTGTTGGTTTGTTTTATTAAAGATTTGATTTATTTATTTGAAAGAGAGAGAGCACACGAGTGGGGGAGGAGGGTGAGAGAGAGAAACAGACTCCCCACAGAGCAGGGAGCAAGACGTGGGGCTCAATCCCAGGACCCCGAGATCATGACCTGAGCTGAAGGCAGACGCTTAACCAACTGAACCACCTAGGTGGCTTATGTCTTACTTCTGAGTACTTACTTACACTTACTTCTGAGTGTTTTTTGTTTCTGTTTTTGGTGTGTTTCTTTTGGTGGGGATGAGAGGAGTCGACTTCAGAGAAAGGTCTAATGTTATGGACTCTCCATGACATCCCACCAACTACCCTAACCCAAAACATTTTCTTCTGCAAGGTGAGGCCTGATCTAAGGATCGAGGTGTGGGTATATAAACCCCTCTCTGGAATTTTCATGTCCAGTCCTTACTCCATTACTGGCAGAGACCACAAGGAGCAGACATCTGGGTCGGGGATAGAATTGACTGTACAAGCACAAGAAGCCCCAGGGCGTCACACTCAGCTTCCAGGCTCCTCCTACATCCCTCCCCATTCTGATGTCCTCAATTCATGGCCTTCAGGGCTGCCCTGCCTCCTGGATGGGCCCACACAACCCAACAAGGGTCGGAAGGCTTTGGGGTGATACCTCCCAACAGAATGGACTGCACCTGGACCATAGGGGCAAAGACAGAATCCCTGGCGGTCCTTCTTCAGTCTTCCACCATCTTTAACTATCTCCCCATATTCCTCCTCTGCCTTCCAGCCTTGATATCTGGAAAGGTGATTTATGACCAATTCAGGGAAATTAATAACTCCTAATGATATACTCTGCCTTTAAAGATCTTCCCCTTTGGTCCTCATCCCCAACAGAGCAGAGAGCTTTGAGGAACAGAGAGGCACTTTGCTTAAGCTGCCCGTAGGGCACTGAGGGCTGGGGTATAGACCACGGTTTACTGAGCTCCCCCAATACTTTGCTCAGCAGAGGAGTCTAAGGTGCCATAAATAACCTTTAGAAGTCATGAAATCGACCTTTCTGCCTCCTAGCAGCACTGGCAGTTAACAAAGAATGACCTTGACCTTGAATTTCACCAAACCATCTAGAGGAGGACCTACAGAGATTGAGTTAGGAGTGGAATATTTGACATCACTTCCATTTTTTGTATAATGCATGGGACCCCAGAATTTTCTGCCCAAACATTGTCAAGCTTGCCTCCAAGCCCAAAGAAGATATTTACCAGATCAGTCCTTCTAAGGGTGACCCTGATGCTGGTATGTGTGCACCTCAGGCTCAAGGAGTCAACTAAGAGCGAGTTCTGAGGGGTGGGGAAGGAACTTGGATGCCTTGGCTGAGGAGTTCATATGCATAAGCAAGAGATCTGTGCAACTGAAGGAAGGGTTGGATATAAGAGTGGGAAGACAAAGGGGATACAGGATGAGGGCCAAAGCATGGACTAGGTCTCCCCTTGCCATCATGTTCTGGCAAGGAACTCCAAGGAGTCCAAGAATTCTAAATTCAAACCTGAACTTCCAGGTTGTCCTGAAGGTATTTTTGTCAAAGTAGGAGGACAAACCATACTTTCTTTAATGGTTAACTAGCTTGATTATAACGTTATGTTATTTAGACATATGGCTTGTGGGTTTCCATTCGTACTCTTGCACTGGGGCCTATGACACCCCACGCCCCACTGGGCTACCTTCTGGGAGAGAAGGTTTCACAGCCCCCATGGCTCAATAGTCCAGCTAAACCCATATGCTGAATAGCCTTGCATCTGTGCCATTCTCCAAATCACCCTATTTTGACTCCTAAGAGTGATTAGATCTTACCGGGCATTGAGTTAAGGATTCATATTTGGCCTATGTTTTGCACAAACCCTATACTAGTTTCCATTTCTATTTGCTCAGGGCATCAAATAGAATATAAGCTTTACCCAACTTCTAGGGATCACACACTTAATTCGATGTCATTATGGGCTTTGGAGACATGCCTGAAAAAGATGAGTTGCTTCAAATTTAGCTGACAACCCAACTTTCTTTTACTGAGTGGGGTGTGCCAGCCAAGAGAGAAAGGAAAAATTTCAGGCACAAGAAGCCCCAGGAGGCAATATGGGTAGAAAAGGGGATAAAGCAGCTAGTAGAAGAGGGACCTTGAATAAAGGCAGAAGTGTATACCAGTATTTTTTTAGGGAAATTTTGCTCTTCATTATGAGGAACTTGCCTAATTTTCCAAAATTAGGGCTGAGTCTGCCCTGAGGATGATCTTGGGGTGACAGCAGGGACCAAGGGTTGTGGTGCTTTGGGTTAACCAAGAGAAGGGATAGCGGGCATCCCGTTCTCTTCCCCAGAGCTGACTGCGTGCAGGATTTGGGGGTCATGACCAAATCTCTGAGAACGAAGCAAGGAGTAGTCACAGCAGGGGCGCTCAGGGCTTTCTGCACGATGAACTAAGATGAGCTGCACACTTGGCCTTGGTCCACCAAACTCCCTGCTTTTAAGTATGTGCTTTGGTTGTTTTTCTTTTCTGTTTTTACTACGAAAGTAATTCATGCTCATTAAATCAAATTTGGGAAACACAGAAAAAGTTAAAGGAAAAGAGAAACCATCCATGATGTCCTACCATCTGAATCCCATCCATGTAAACACTTGTTATATTTTCTTCCAGGCTTTTTTTGTTCTCTGCATAAATGATGTACGTGTGTGTGTGTGTGTGTGTGTGTGTGTGTGTGTGTGACAGAGAGAGAGAGAGAGAGAGAGAGAGAGAGAGATTGATTTTAACATAATTAGATCCACTTCCCTAAAGCACTGTTTTCAAGGCAACAGGATTAATGTGATTTTTAAAGTACTAAAATGAGTCATTTTAGGATTATTGAGCAACTTCATGTGGTTTGGTCAAAACAAAGTTAACTTCCCATTATCCTGTCATCAGGAATCACCTACTTTAATATTCAACTGCTTTTCTCACGGTCCATGTTCAGTGGAAAGGATAACAAGCTATTAAACGGAGAGATGCAAAGATAAGAAATACAAGCAAGGCGCACACTTAAATTTCAACATTTAAGGAAATTACTACCTAATCTTGAATCCCTTAGTCACAACAGACCTATTTCTGACTCAAGAGGTTAAAAATCAGGTTTAATTATCTGACCTTCCTGTTAAGTGCTATCCTAAATAGGATTAGGATTGAATTTTCACAGCATAAGTAACTTCACATTTACTTGATCACTTTCCTCCAAGGTGAGCAATGGAGGAGATCTGATGTAGCCGAGGAGCGGGTATCAACGGTATAAAAACAGGATCGTAGATTAGATTTTACATGGACCAAAGACTGAAAAACCAGACTTACTTTGTGAGAGCTCCAAAGAGACAGAAGTGTACTCTCAGCTCATTATTTTCTCAGTGAGTTTGAGAAAGTGTCCTGGGAGAACCATTTCCAACCACTCATAGGTTTCATACTCCTGGGCTTTGGTGGATACAGATCCTAACGCCTAGAAGATTCTATACTAATTCTCCACCTTTCTAGATTGATCTCTGAGAGCCGGCTCATATGGCACCACTCTGAGAAGTCCTCCTTATGCTTTCAAAATCTTTGCTGACAGGATCCCCTGTGTGGCCATTGTATGAGTCTGCCGTAACAATGTATTCTACTGGATAACAATATTTACAAATGTTTCTGAGAAAAATGTTTACAATGGTTGAAAAATCAAGCATTTTAGGGGCGCCTGGGCGGCTCAGTGGGTTAAGCCGCCGCCTTCGGCTCAGGTCATGATCCCAGGGTCCTGGGATCGAGCCCTACATCAGGGTCTCTGCTCAGCAGGGAGCCTGCTTCCCCTTCTCTCTTTCTGCCTGCATCTCTGCCTACTTGTGATCTCTCTCTCTGTCAAATAAATAAATAAAAAATCTTAAAGAAAAAAGAAAAATCAAGCATTTTAAACATATCTAGTGTACAGTCTTGCTCCTACTCCTGCTCCCACGCCTCTTACTTACTGTGTTTTTGTGTCTTTTCTAATTTTTTTTCATGCAAACATCAATACAAACCTATTACTTCCCCATCCCTGTGTTCTTACACAAAAAGGTACCTTGATATACATACCATTCTTGAAAATACATACTATTGTTTGATATGCATACTATCCAGTATTTTGCTCTTTTCATTTTAACTAATACATCTCAGAAATTTAGCTGAGATATATTTCCATATCGGTTCGGAGAGAAATCCCTCATTCTGTTTTAAAAGCTCTTTAAAATTAGGGGCGCCTGGGTGGCTCAGTGGATTAAAGCCTCTGCCTTCAGCTCAGGTCATGATCCCAGGGTCCTGGGATCGAGCCCCACATCGGGCTCTCTGCTCAGCAGGGAGCCTGCTTCCTCCTCTCTCTGACTACCTCTCTGCCTACTTGTAATCTCTGTCTGTCAAATAAATAAATAAAATCTTAAAAAAAAAAAAGCTCTTTAAAATTATAAAAAAAATCGAGTAAATGTTGTCCACATTTCCACGAATGATGGACATTTGGATTGTTTCCAGTCTTTCGCTATGCCAATGATGCTTTGTAGGCATATGTCAATCTGCCTTGTGTGTGTACGTCTTTGGATACATTCCCAAAAGCAGAAAGGCTGGGTCAGAGACTGCACAATTCCATAGTGTTGCTAGATAGCGTCAATATGCCATAGGGTTTCTACCTATTTATATTCTCATCTGAAATACGGAAGAAATCTGTCTTCCCACAGCCTTGCCAACAGAGAGTTGAGGAGGAAGAGAAAGTTTCAGAAGGAGTGGTTGGTACCACACAAGCAACGGGGACACCTGGCCAGAACAGCGTCCTGAGGTTCAGCCAATCTCTCCCAGGGTTGCCTGGGGGCCTCTGCGGGCTCCAGCTAAGCACATCTAACATGGAGCTCGCTGAACCCGGGGCCTCCTCTTGGGTTCTCATTTCCTGCTAATGGAATCACAATTTTCTCACATTTACAATCCTGTAGGAGAGAGTGTGGGCAGGTAGACTTTCACTTTTCATTTTACAAACTCTAAATTCTTAAGCTTTACAACAAGAAGCATGTCTTTCTTTTGCAAGTTAAAACCAGTGGTAACGTACTACCCCCAAATTTGGAAGTCTAGTCACTTTGGGGTGTTTTTTTTTTTTAATTTCTTCACTCAACTACTTTTTATTCTGTTACCTGTTTTTCTTTTTCTTTTTTTCCTGCCAGGTGCCCAGGGAATGGTTTTAAATCACTTAACTTTGCAGGGAAATTTATCAAAAAAAAACATTAATTGTAGCACTTTACAAATTATTCCTAAGCATTGCCCCCTGCCACCACTCTCAAGGTTTTTGGTTTTTCTTTTGAGTTTTGTTTTTATTTAAGTAATCTCTTTAACTGATGTGGGGCTCGAACTCAGGACCCCAAGACCAAGAGTCGCACGCTCTTCCAAATGAGACAGCCAGGTGTCCCCCTACTTCCAGTTTTTAAAGTGAAATTAAGAAAAAACTCCTAATGAAAGGTTTAATTAATAGTTATAGGAGTTGGGATACTATTTTAGGGAAATTTTACATAGTAAAGGGACGCTGGGTTGCTCAGTTGGTTGAGTGTACGACTCTTGATCTCAGCTCAGGTCCTGATCCCAGGATCATGAGATCCAGCTCCTCATCGCTCCCCTTCCCTCTGCCCTTCCCCTGTCTCTAAAAAAATAAAATAAAAATTCACATTGTAAGGATGTATGAGAGCTGTGTGGTATTTTTAGGTGCTATGATATACTTTTCAATCCAGAGATCCCTTATAAAAGTGCACATTTATAACCATTTTATACCATTTAGAGAAAAACTGTAGTAGAATTGTACTATCTTAAATCACAGAAGCTGGTAACTGTCATAGCTGCTTTTAGAATCACATTCTTGGTCAAATATAAAATTCATTTCCTACGATGCCTTATCAAAGGCATGCATGCTTGGCTTTATTTTGAGATTTCCAGGAATCTCATATAGTCAAGAGAGGAACCATCTCCTGGTGCCCTTGGTCTCCGCACATTCACTTTCGTACAGATAAGGACATCATACATGAATGCACCTGAGCCATCTTTCCATATGGCATCTGGCTCTTGGCCAGGTGACAGGGGAACATTGTGATCAATCTCATGAGGGTGTTGTCTCCCGACTGAGCTCACAGTTCAGTTCCATCTACATCACTGTCTCTGTCAACCTAGCAGCAGTCATTCAACTATGTTTCTAAATTGCATTTAATCTTGTTGCTTTATCAAAGTTAGTGAAATATGGGAAAATATAAATGCAAACACCAGTTAACAGTCGTGTCATACTCATAAATGTAGAACAACTGAGACAGAGGAAATCATAAAGAATCCAGAAGGTAGTGAATTGGGAGGCTCAATAATGAAACTCATACTAAGAATTCTCTATGCATTAGTCACTATTATAATCACTTTATATGATGTATTTGATTGAATTCTCACAATGCTATGTAAGTAATAAATGATGGAGGTACTATCATTCTCTCTGTTTTTATAGATAAGGAAATGGATTCACAATTTGTAGAGATGTAAATAGACTGACCCAAATTGGAAAGATGCCTTCCTTTTAGACTTTAGACAGTCAACTCTGCTCAGCTGGGATGGAGAAATCCAAATTTAAAGAACATTTACTGGGACATCTGGCTGGCTCAGTTGCTACAGCATGTGACTCTAGGTCTTGAGTTCAAGCCCCACATTGGACAGTAGAGCTTATGCGTGGGAGGGAAAAAAAAGAACATTTACTAAATTCTGGACTTATAGTCTAGGTAGGACTATATCTAAGAGACAAGGCACAATTAGGGATTTTATACTATATTTTAGCCCTTGGAAAATAGAGCTTTCTCCTTAAAACACACAAATCTGCTTTTGAATTTCATATATCTGACATTGGTGTGTATTTTCAGAAATATGTTGTATATGAAAGTAGGAAGCCCTTGTGGTGTGTGTGTGTGTGTGTGTGTGTGTGTGTGTGTGTATAATCTTATTTATTTATTCATTTGAGAGAGAGAGCATGTGCTTGAGGTAGAGGGTAGGAGCAGAGAGGGAGGAAGACGGACAAGCAGACTCCAGGCTGAGCGCAGAGCCCAATGTGGGATTTGATCTCAGGACCGAGATCTGGACCCCAGCCAAATCGAGAGCCGGATGCCTAACAGACTGAGCCACCCAGGAGCCTCTGTTGTATGTGTTTTGTTTTTTTTTTTTAAGATTTTTATTTATTTGACAGACAGATCACAAGTAGGCAGAGACGCAGGCAGAGAGAGAGAGGAGGAGGAGGCAGGCTCCCTGCTGAGCAGAGAGCCCGATGTGAGGCTCAATTCCAGGACCCTGGGATCATGACCTGAGCCGAAGGCAGAGGCTTTAACCACTGAGCCACCCAGGCGCCCCTGCTGTATGTGTTTTTGATGTTCATGGGAAGATGTGAGTCCTTTAGGGATGGTGCGTCTTTTTTCTACTTCTCCAATGCCGACAACAGTGCTCAGCAAATGTTTCTCATGGTGAGTGAAAATAGTAGTGGCTTGGAAACCATGCTGCCAACCTGCAAAGCACCAACACTAAGGAACGCTCTACTCCAAGCAAATCCCCCTACTGATAATGGGAGAGGCCACACATGTGGGGGGGCAGACTGAAAATCTCTGTATTTTCTGCTAATTTTACTGTGACCCTGTAACTGCTCTAAAAAAATAGACTATTAGAAAAAAAAAAGTAAATTCCCCCAAATGTTTGCAACAATATCTTGAAAAATATGTTATCTTAAATACACATTCACACACACAACTCTGTGAATGCACAAATATTTACAGTATCTAGAAACAGTTACAGGTGTGTGATAATAAAGGCAAAACAGATGTCACATCTTGACTATGTAAAAACATTTATAGGTGCAGGATGAGGAGTTGAAATGATGCTGACTGCTACAAAACCCATGCAGTTTGTTCTGTTGAAGAAGCGAATGGAACAGTCCTCACGGCCTCCCCAAGATAACCCTGTGTAGGTTAAGGTGGCCGATTGGTGGCAGGAGGCAAACTGTGGCACGCCCCCCAATTTGCAGTACCCATCATGTCCCTTCCTCAGAGACTCTGTCCCCATTCACCATCTTTACATAATGGGGTAGTAGCTTTAGGACACCACCCCAGTGACCACATTTGCTTGGAATGTGACTGTGCAGACACCTGACCCCAGCAACACCTTGCATAGGCTTATCAAGGACCTGTGACCCTGGTGGTGTGGTTTGAGCTGTGTGAGTCAGAGTCTCTCCTTCTTTCTCTTCCTCCCCTTTCTGTCTCTAGAACTTGAATCAAGAGACCAAGAGGAGGGTTCCCAGTGAGCTGCGGGCAGCATTGCTGAGAGATCATCTGGGGGCCTGAGTCAGGCCTATGACAATCTCAGGATACTTTGCAAGCCGAACTTATGGGAGGAGGAGCCACCATGAGGGAGTTGCTTAAAGTGGGAGAAGCTGGAAGAGACAGAAGGACACTCATCCACCCAGAGAAGCTAGGAAGCCAGAGGACACAGAGCTGCACAGGTCCACCTTCCTTTGTGTTCTGTTTCCCCTGGGCTCCTGACATATGTACTGTTAAAACATTTTTCTCATGAAGCAACCCTTGTGCTTTTTTTCACCTCCTTGTTATTAAAGAGACTAAATTAGAACAGCAGATAGCAGGAGAAAAAAGTCTCTGACCCTTGGAGGATATAAACTTAAAAACAAAATCAAGAACCACGAAACAGAGGTAGCAGTCAGTGAAGCATCTGCCTTGGGCTCAGGTCATGATCCCCCGTTCCTGGGATGGAGCCCAGCCTCAGACTCCCTGCTCAGTGGGGAGCCTGCTTCTCCCTCTGCCCCTCCCGCTGGGAGAGAGAGAGAGAGAGAGACACGGAGGGAGGGAGGAAGGAAAGATGGAAGGGGGTAAAAAGACAAAACAAGAAAGAACGGCACAAGTATGGTGGTACAGGGCCACGAAGTTTACTGACAAACAGTTGTTCCATTCAATCGTCCCCAAGGACCTCCGCTCAGTACAACCCTGTGTGAAAATTGATATTTATAGTGATGACCTTGAGTCTTCAGGCACAAGCTGCTTGACATTCAGCATATTTTCAGAAGGCAGTGAAGCATGCGGTTTACTACAGAAAAAATTTCCTTCAAGTTAAAAAAAGTTTTGGTTCCTTAAAAAGGCAAGGTTCATGCAGTTGTTATTTTTTTTTAACATATTTTAAAAATACATATATTTATTTATACATGCTTTCCTTGTTTGAGTAAAGACTAAAGATGACTATAATTGACAGGAAAGAGAAAGAAGAAAGAACACCAGGGTGTGGACATGAAGTTGATCCAGGAGATTCAGTTATCTGCAAAGCTCACTTCTGTGAAATACCTCACTCTTGATAGATCATGGAACATCATAACTAGTATTACTCATTATCAAATCATTTTTAATTCTGGAGGAGGTCCAGAGTTTGTATTCTGAATGTAACAGTCAAATTGAAATTAGAAGAAAGAGAAAAAGAAAATATTGGCTTAAATCAGAGAAAATATAATAACAAAAATGCATTTAATAAGCTGTTAACTAATTTTTTTTTTTCCCTGAGGGGCTTTAACTCAGAACCCTGAGCTCAAGACCGCGAGATCGAGACCTGGGCCAGTACCAAGCTGGACACTTAACCAACTGAGCCACTCAGGTGCCCATAATAAGCTGTTAATTTAAACATATGTTTAAATATTTTCTGCTCCTTTATTTTGTAAAAATCATTCTTTTATTTCAGTAAAGTAATTGTTACATTACAGTAAAACTTCTTTTCTTAAGATTTTATTCATTTATTTGACACAGAGAGAGAGAGAGAGTGACAGAGAGCGCCAGCGCACAAGCAGGGAGGCAGAGGCAGAGGGCGAAGCGACTCCCCTCCGAGCAGAGAGCCCAACATGGGACTTGATCCCAGGACCCCAGGATTATGACCTGAGCTTAAGGCAGCTGCTTATCCGACTGAGACACCCAGATGCCCCGAAAAACTTTTTTTCAAAGTTTTACTAATTTAAGTAATCTCTACCCTCAACACAAAGCTCCAGCTCACAACTGTGAGATTAAGAGTCACAAGCTCGGGACGCCTGGGTGGCTCAGTTGGTTAAGCAGCTGCCTTCGGCTCAGGTCATGATCCCAGCGTCCTGGGATCGAGTCCCACATCGGGCTCCTTGCTCATCAGGGAGCCTGCTTCTCCCTCTGCCTCTGCCTGCCATTCTGTCTGCCTGTGCTTGCTCTCTCTCCCTCTCTCTCTCTGACAAATAATAAAAAGAAAAAAAAAAAAAAGTCACAAGCTCTTCCTACTGATCCAGCCAGGCACCCCACAAAACTTTTTTAATATTAATCAGAAGTAGCATCACAGTATGTTACCCAACCATTGAAATTCTCTGCACTATCCTTTGTACAAATCAATATTAACATATTAGGAAAAGAGCAAAGATTTATTTTTTTATTATTATTTTTAAAGATTTTATTTATTTATTTGACAGAGAGAGATAAAAGGAGAGAGGGAACACAAGCAGAGGGAGTGGGAGAGGGAAAGCAGGATTCCCGCTGAGCAGGGAGCCTGATGTGGGACTCGAGCCCAGGACCCTGGGATCATGACCTGAGATGAAGACAGATGCTTAACGACTGAGCCACCCAGACACCCCAACAAAGATGTTTAAAATTGAGTTAAACTCTCTATACAAATGTAATTTTTTTTTAAAGATTTTATTTATTTATTTGACAGATAGAGATCACAGGTAGGCAGCGAGACAGGCAGAGAGAGAGGAGGAAGCAGGCTCCCTGCTGAGCAGAGAGCCCGATGTGGGGCTTGATCCCAGGACCCTGGGATCATGATCTGAGCCGAAGGCAGAGGCTTTAACCCACTGAGCCACCCAGGCGCTCCTACAAATGTAATTTTTAATACAAATGTGATTTTTAGGTCCCATTAAAAAAGAGGAAGAATTTTTCCAGGAGCCCCTGTTTGGAGAGGCTCCCAGTGTTTTAATAAATGGGTTCCTATTCATGTTGGGCCTACATCAGGGAAAATTTCTTCTAAAATTTGTAGTAGGACATTCCTACTACAGACTTACTGCTTATAGGGTAAGAGTTGGGGCCTTTGGAGCCAGGCTAATATATAGATTTGTTGCAGAAAAGCTGAGCAATATCTTGGGCAAGTTACTTCAAACTCAGTTGGTTTCTTGGTTTTCTTTCTTTCTTTTTTTTTTTTTTTTTTTTTTTTTTTTTGCAGTTTAATAACTTTATTTGTAATCAGCAACTAGTTCTCATCCACATCATCTGTCTGTAGTTTTTTGGTTTTTTTTGTAGATTTTTGAAAGTGGTGACAGGTACACAGGAAACCTGAGTTTGGTGGGTCTTCAGTGTCATTACATTTTCTGGACAACAGCGTGCAGATAGGGGATGAGATAGTCCTTATGCTGTTGGCCCTCGGAGCTTTGTTGCATTTGGTATCAATGCACCCATCTAAAGTCCCCATTTCCCTCGTGGCAAATTCCTGGATCTCTCTGAATACCCACTTGACATCCACTCCACGGATGCACTTGTGAACAATGATGGTGTGTTGGTGTATTCTCTGGTCACCTTGGTGGTGGCGGAACGGCCCTTCACCTTGCCATTCTTCTTTATGGGAGCTGGTCTGTCTGGCCCATGTTACAAATGCTCAGCTTAGTTTCTTAATTGCAAATGAAGTCAATAGGGTTGTATGGAAGATAAGATAAGATATTACAGGGTAAGCACTTAGCTCATAGCTGATACCTATTGAACCTAACAAATGCCTATTACGGCAGAAACAGTGATGGCCCAGGACATCCCACATTGATGTGACATAAGCATCTCTTTCACTGGTGCTTTGGTAAAGATTTCTGACCTAATTTTCCTGTGAACAAATTTTTCTTTAATTGCATTGTTGTGAATGCATTCTGATGTTCTCTTACAGTACTGACATGGAAACTAGTTTCATTGCCTTATTTTATCTTCTTACCAATTGTTTTCCAAAATGTATAAGCAGTGATTCTTTTCACTGCTAGATTCATACCAAATTGTGTTTTGTCTCCATTCGGATTTTTTTCTTCATTCCTTTTCATTCAAGCCCAGATAAAACTGCATTTTAAATCATGCCCACGTATGTGTAAAGTCTCATCTGACTAGCTCCATCATGTGTCTATAATGAGTTTTACAATTTTAAAAGTTGTTTTCATTTCATTGTTACTATGAGCTCGAATAACAAAGAATATTGGGTAATATATTGACGAGTCCTCTTAAAAATAGGTGTAAATCAAGAAAATTGGAAAGGCTTTATAAAGCAAGAATTTTGGGGGGGGCTGCAATTTTGCCAAAAACTTAGGGTGATCATAATCTATCATTCAAATTATCAGGCCATTTTGGGAATGCAAGAGGGGTTCCATTAATTATTTCACTGAGATAAAGGCATAAACTAGGACTCTCCCAGGTAGACCAGGGCATAGAACTGACAATTTATCTTCCTAAGATGGGGAAGGAGCGGGAAGGGCTTGAACAGATTCTTTGTGAAATGAGAGTCTCTATCACATGCTCATACTCTATATTCTACGTTCAAAGTGTGAATTATGGGTTCTGCTTTGAGAATCCAAGCTCTGCCCTTACAATATCAGACTCAGTTCTAATCCCTATATTTCAAGAAAAACACAAAGACAAAGATCCAGGAAGGCATAACTAACGTGATCAAGAGCTATGGGTCTTAATAATATTTTGACAGTTCCAGCATCTTTGAGAATTTGATGAAAGCTATTAACTCTCCCTGATGGAAAGGGCATACACAGAAGACCCCAAGATTTGGCATATACTTCAGAGGGTAGCAATCTGTCTAATCCTACATGAACCCACATCTGGATCCTTAACCTAGAATACATGGCAGGTGGCAGGAGAAAGGAACCAATATTCGTTGGCCATCTTTATACATATTTCATTTCACATGCACATCAATCTATTTTATAGATAAGGGAACTGAAGTGCAGAAAGATTACTACCTCACAGCTAGTTAAGTGACAAAGCCAGACTTCAAATTCACTTTTATGTGCCACTAAATCTTATAATCCAAGTACTGCTTAGACACACAATTTCTTTTTTTAACTTGGTTCCATGCCCAGCATGGGGCTTGAACTCACGACTCTGAGATCAACACCTGAGGACTCAGCTGCTTAACCGACTGAGCTACACAGGCACTCCACTATACAAATTAATATATACATTTATATTTCAATCTGGAAAAGAATTCTATTACAAAATCATGAAAAATGAACACATGCATATATCTTCATCAGAGTCCCACCTACTAGAATTACCTCTGAAAACTGGAACAAGATTATTAGGACAAATAAAAGTAAGCATTTAGGGGTGTCTGGGCGGCTCAGTCAGTTAAGTGTTGGACTCTTGATCTCAGGTCAGGTGTTGATGTGAGTTCAAGCTCTGTGTTTGGCTCCATGTTGGGTATGGAGCCTACTTTAAAAAAAGAAAAAGAAAAAAAAAAGTAAGCATTTAAAAAAAGATCTCAAATGTTAATACAAATGGCATTTAGTATCAAGAAAGTTTTAGATCAATCCAAGACTGATACATTGTTGATGGATTCTTAAAAGATTTTTCAGTGTCTCATTGTACCCCTGCTTTACTGGGAAAACAACCACATCTTTGCCTATCTCCCTTGAAGCCCATGTCAATCCGATTACTCATCAGGGTTGACTGTGGATGGGATGCTGGCTTAGGCAATATGTCATTTCCCACCTAAGCAGTGCTTCTTGTATAATTGGTAAGCTCCAATATTCCTTTTGGTAACCTCTGTTCATTAGTTCCTAAGATACCTGATCATATTCTGGCGTGCCCCTGAAATGTGGAATCAGTTTCCCTGGGAATTTGGTGGGTCCTTCCCAATGCCTAGTACAGAGTGAGTGCTCAATAGATGTTTTGCTGTTTCCTGTCCAGTTTGTACTAGGTCGCTGCCAGATGAATTCCCTAACCCAAAATGTAGCTCCTAGTATGGAAGTTCCTTGCGCAAAACCACTGTTGCTTTTCATTATATTTGTACCTTTCCTATAATTATTTATTGTTTTAATATTATCTTCTGGGGCTCCTGGGTAGTTCAGTTCGTTAAGCGTCCACCTTTGGCTCCGGTCATGGTCTCAGGGTCCCAGGATCGAGGCCCGTGTTGGGCTCTCTGCTCAGTGGTGAGTCTGTTTCTCCCTCCCCTCTGTGATCTGTTTTGCTTTTTTTCTCTCTCAAATAAATAAATAAAATCTTAAAAAAAAAATATAACTATCTTCTGTCTTGCTCCTTCCCAAATTGTAAGCTTGGCAAGGGAAGAAACCACTGTGCTCATGGTTGCTGTGCTGACCTATAGTAGGCATTCAATCATATCTATTGCCTCACAGCATGGATGATTACTACAAGAATTTAAGAATGTAGTCAACATGATTTTCTTTCAACTTTAAAATGGAGATAAAATTTGCATACCCTTCTATAAGGTATAATTCAGTGTCTTTCAGTATATTCACGAAGTTGTGCAACCATCACCACTAATTCCAGAATATTTTCATCACCCCAGTAAGAAAACGCATACCCATTAGTAATTTCTCCCATCCTCCTCTCCTCCCAGCCCCTGGCAATCACTAATTTACTTTCCCCTTGGATTTACTTATAGATATAGATTTTCCTATTCTTTACTCTTAGGTAAATGGACTCATATAATATGTGGTCTCTGTGCTTGGTTTCTTTCACTTAACATAATGTTTCCAAGGTTTAGTCCATGTCGTGGCCCGTGTCAGCACTTCCTTCCTTTTTAAAGGCTGAATAGTATTCCATTGTATGGACATACCACATTCTGTTTAGCCATTCCAGGCAAGATGATTTTTAACATCCATACCAACTCTAGGATCCTAGATCAAGTGAAGACCTACCACCAAAGTTCATAAAGTAAATCACAATAAATCATAATGCTTCATACTTTCTCTAAGCCAGAAGTTTTCATTTCTTACCTACCACAGATCCTGGGAGGACAGTCATGTTGTAACCCACCAAGATTACCTTCTGAATGCTTAAAACAATAAGACCGCATTCTCTACCTTATTTCAGGATTCTTCCCCCCACCTCCAATGTCCTCCTCACTGCCCACTTGATGCCTTGAAACTCCATATTCTGGAATAATTTGCCTTTGCAGGTATGGTTGTACAGCTAATTGTTCTCAACAGATAGGGTTGACTGAGGTGGGTGGGTGCTTTTTCCCTCACTTATCTTTCTCCTGTCTCTCTGTTCACTGCAGTGCAACTTTTTCACCATTCAAAAGTCCCCAAGAGAGAGACAGAGGGGGGAAAAAAAAAGAAAAAAAAATCCTTCCTTTGTTTTCCAAGGAAATTCAGGTAAAAGGAGGGGTAGGGGAAATGATATTTTTGACTTTCCTCACAATCCAGACATTGGAAAGAAAAAGGATTTCCTTTGGGCTGCAGCCACGACTCTGATCTTTTATGCTGATAAAATATTTCCTTCTTTAAAAAAAAAAAAGTTATGGCAAAATCATACCACTTCGGCTTGGAAGCCACACCTACCGTAATTTTCGCGTTTTTAAAAAAAAAAGAGAGAGAGTCTTACTCACTTTCACGGAGGGTTTTGCACGGTTGAGGTCTTGCACCCGGGAGCGAGCCGGGTCAGCGGCGCTCCTTTGGAAGCTAGCGTGGAGGACTACAGGATCCAGAGGTCTTTGGAAACTCCAGCAGCTCCAAGCTTGTTGGCTACCACGGTTTCCCCGAGGAGTGACGCTGTGAAAACAAACCGTGATTGGTCAGGCCTGAGCTGAATTCTCCATTTATGGACAGATTGCCCAGCCCGAACCGAGGCTCTGCCGAAGGAGTACAGAGTAAGTGGCTGAAGAAAGAAGAAGCGAGCCTGGGCAGCCAGGCAGACGCGCGGAGAGCATCGGGCTCACCTACGCGGGTTGCGAGCGCCTGGTCCGAGTGGACCCCTGCCTTTGACAGGATGTGCCCCGTCTGCTAAGTCGCCTCCTTCTCGCCCTTCACCTAGCGCCGCCGATCCCGCCTGGATGGAGTCCCCCCAGGGTTCCCATTGGCTCCTGTGAGTGCTTGGGTGTCGAGAGCCTGTTTTTGGCGAAGGGGACCAACTTTTGAAGTTCGCCCAGGAGTCTGCGATCCAGCCCCAGCTCCCTGGCAGCCGGACCGGGCAGAGGAGGGACCGCGGCGCGAGTCACCATGGTGAGTTGGTCGCGCGGCGTCCCGGGACGCCTGACCCTGGGATGGGGCAGGAAGCGCCGGCGCGGGGTACCCACCTTGGGCGCGCAGCCCAGGCCAGGGGTGGAGAAGGTGGACGCGGGAGTCGGCACGTCGCGAGCTCTGCCCGCCGCTTTCCGTAAACCCTGGCCAGGGGAGAGAGAGCGAGGGGGCCAAGGAAAACTTTCTTTCAAGTCTCTCTGGACGCCGCGAAACTTTTTGTGGCCGGGTTGCTATGGCTGCCAGCTGTCGGAAGCCAGCGTGTGGGCAGCTCTGAGCTCCGGGGCGCGGCCCTCGGAGGGGACCCCTCTCTTCCTGCGGGGCCGGTGGGCAGCGCCCGTGCCCCTGCGTTCCCGCCCGCGGCGGCCCGGATCGCGGCTCTGCCGCGCGGCCGCCGGCTCGCCGCGCCCCCTCCCCTGCGCGCCCCGCGTTCCCCTCCCCGCCGGCGGGCACGGGCGCCGGCTGCCTCCCCGCCTCCCCGCCTCTCCGCCCCCTGCGCCGCCCGCAGTTGTCCCGCCCGGCTGCCGCACGCTGGCGGGGGCGGAGCGGGCCGCACAAAGGGCGGCGGGGGCGCCAGGTAGGACGAGCACCTGGAGCTGGGCGGGCGGCGGAGAGCGAAAGTGGCGCAGCCGGCAGCCTCGCCGGCCTGGACTTCGCGGGGCGCGGGCCCGTTGCGTCTCTGCGCCCGAGAGGCCGAGTAAACACCCCCACCCCCCGCCCCCACCCCTTCCCCGAGGGCGAGGTGACTGGCGCTTCTTGGTGTACCGCGAACCGGTCGCCCGGGAGGAAGTCGAGTGTTTTGTTCTTTTTCCTTTGGCACTTTGGGAATACAGGGAAGTGGCTGACTTTTTCTCCGACTGGCTTCTGACTTTTCCTCTCCCCGCCCCCGAGAGCCCCAACTCCGCCCCCATTAACCTGAGCCGCATCCCCCCCGGGTCTCGGTGGGGTGTACGTTTCTTCCCGAAGCACAAAAGCAAGGACTCGGTTTTGAAGAGATGGACAGTCCATCCGAGAAAGAAAGAAAAAAAAGTTCTACTACAAGCCTTCATAGTTTCCACACTTGCTCCTTTTCAAAGAACCCTGCTTGGGTAGATGGCCTGATCCCCTTCTGGTTTGTTTTGTTCCGTTTTAATGATTGTGAATGTGGAGTTAAGTCAAAAACGGTAACTAGTACAACATCAATTTAAAAAAAAATCTGCCCTGCATGACCAGCCTGAGAAATGTAGCAAAGGCCCATGCGAACGTACGGTCGAAACTCAAAAGCAGCTCTAGACCCAGTGCTGTTTATGAATAAAAGAATGCTTAAAAACGAAAGTCTTTAAAAGGGCATCTTTGACACAAGCTTTTTCTTTTTATGTAGTCCAAAATTGTGTCACTTCTGCTCCTCCCTAAGAGGACACTTTATCTGTAAATAAAATGTGCTCCTTAAGTTTCAGGTTTTAAGAAGTCAGTCTAACCTACATTATTTTTGGAACCCCTGGGAGAGAATCATTTACTTATACTCAGTGTGTGGTTGGGTGGAGGAGCGCCCGAATTGGGCCACTACCTAATTGGCTGCTTGAATCTGAGCAATGTGATAGTCCTGGTACTTTGGAATTGCTATCATTATTTTCTGTGGGTCAATATTTCTAAAAAAAAAAAAAAAAAAAAAAATCAATGTGTTTATGTCAAGAGCTTCAAGAAACTTAACTGAATTCAAATACTTGAGAGCTACCTTGAGAAAATTAACTTTCCCTTAGTTAATTCATTTTTCTTGCTGGACACACTACCAAAGTAGTCTATAATGCCTTTTCTGGAGACCTCGGAATCTCCATGCTCAGTTCAGCTGCATTGCTTTTGAAGGTGGTTGATCAAATGGGTGCAGGGGAGGCATGTTAGAAGGAAGAGACTTGTTGCCAGACTTGTGTAATGTGTCTATGGGAGGACAGGGTGTGACTTACCTATTGATGGGTTCCCTGCCAACAGCGCAGATGGCCCCGTTGAGGGCAGCCAGGCGACTATCAGCGCATCAGAAAAAAGTTGAAACAGCTGCTGTCCTGAAATCGGAGATTTGCCATCGCTCCATCTACTAGATGTAGAGTAGCATGGCAAAAATGAAATGAATCGCTTCTTCCCTGGCTTGAGAGATTGTTCATTAGCTATGTGAGGTTGTCTGAGAACAGAGCATCACCCATCTTAAACAGAAACCTCAGTTATACTGTTTACTGTTTATATAAGATGCTTTCAAGCCAGATGAGGCTGCATTTTGTGTTTCACATCTGTCTGGGTCTGCCCAGCTGCATCCTTCAGATGCTCAGAACAGGAAGAGAAGGGGCATTGCCTTCCGTGGGTGTGGCTGAGGCTTAGCATGGAGAATAGAATTCCTCGGGCCCTTGACAGGGCTGTAGGGAGAGCACCTGTACTGTTGTTTGCGGGTTTGTGTGTGTGATCTTTTAGGAAGTCTGGTGGCACATGAGGAAGACTCTCCACTTGTCCCCACAGCCCTCCCAAGACTCATTCAATTGTGACTCATAAGGAATATTGTCATTTTCTGACTCATGAGCACAATATCCAGCTTATAGTTCACCTCCTGTCTCTTTCCTAAAAGTTCACTTTGGACCACTTTTCTCCATCTTTGGAGAAGCAACAACACTACCCGGCAATATAAATTTGTACCTTTTTCCATAGGAGACTTGAAGAGCTGAAAAAAAAAAAAGTCTCTGCCTGCCTTTATAATTCAGTGTACCTTGGTTAGGAGGGTACAGCAGTCTCCTTTGTCTTTTTTTTTTTTTTTTAAGATTTTTATTTATTTATTTGACAGAGATCACAAGCAGGCAGAGAGGCAGGCAGAGAGAGAAGGAGGGGAAGCAGGCAGAGAGCCTGATTCGGCGCTCGATCCCAGGACCCTGGGATCATGACCTAAGCAGAAGGCAGAGGCTTTAACCCACTGAGCCACCCAGGCGCCCCTCCTTTGTCTTTAATTAATAATCACACCCTACTAAGATTTCCTTTGTCGTGTGTGGCTTTATCATTTACAAGGGAAGTTCTGCTTTGTGGCCATGACGGTTTGAATGGTCTAATAAGCTAGAGCCCATGTCTGTAGCTCTGCCATATACTTTGGATGCAGAAATTATTATTCATAGGGCTTCTCTGAAGTTAAATATACTAAAATATTTAAGTAAGTCTGAATTGGCCATTCCTTCAGACTGTGGTCAGGTCACATTCCTTTTTCCTCACTTACGTAGTACTTGGGAGTGAATTGCACATGTTACTCATAAAAAGTACACAGGAATAGACCTAGGAACTTAGAAATCTGTCAGATAGCTGACTGCAACGTAGGTAAGTTCCTTTGGGTGAAGGCAGGGCGTGTATTTAGAAAGTCTGGAATCGATTTCAAATATGTTTTCTGGGAAGGTAACCTAGTCCATTCCCACTGATTAGTTTATCAGATTTCCTAATAGTTTCCGGGCCAAAACGACAGAATACAAAACCAAAACAAAACAAAAAATTGGGTTGAAGTACAGAGAAGTTTTTTGTGTTTTTTTTTTTTTTTAAGATTTTATTTTTAAGTAATCTCTACACCCAACACCGGGCTGAAATTTATAAGCCTGAGATCATGAGTTGCTCTTTTGATCGGAACCAACCAGGCATCCCCCCAAAAGTACTGATGGACGCGGTGGGGTTAGGGAAAGAGCTGGAGTTCACGACATTACCTAGGGGCCAATGTGAGTTGGCCAGCCTCATGGAAGAAGTTTGATTGATGCGACACATGAAGGGAAAGCCAGCGGAGCCGCAGATGGAGAGGGATAAGAAGTGGAGGAAGCAGATAGTTGGGGAAGGTGAAGGCCGCCTCCCCCACACTCTTGCTAGGGATTTCAGCGTTGTGAGTGGTTGCAAACACAAATATCTACAGGATACAATTTTTGTCGGGATGAGGCTGGCCCCTAGAGAGCAAATATGCTCCTCTAAAAAAGGCATCATTACTTGACCTTAGGTCATGGTTAGTTGTGTCTACCAGTTATGGTTAGATCGGCCATATTATATATTTCAAGGGAAGCTGGAAATCCAAATTGTTCTGCCGGACTTGCTAATTTTTCAAGTGTTCTGGCCATTGCTGAGAGGCCGAACACCTGCAGGTCAGCTGTTAGCAGCCACTCTATTGTAAATCTCAGAATGGTATCCCTGAGAACCACATGCTTCCTTCCATTCACCCACCAGCAAGACCGTCTAAACTTTGGCTCTATACCAGTAATGGTGTTTTATTAATACATCCACACCTTCCCACTGGGTTTCCCTTAAGAGAGGGAGTTGCCTGGTGTTTTCAGCACATGGAACCTCCAAGCTATCAACAGGGAAAATCTGCATCCAGATTCAGAGCTATCTAAACACCAGTGTAGGTATGTAAGTTGTGTGAGTGGTGAGGCTGTAAATTGAATTTCTCTTTCTTAACCCATCACCCCCAGCTTTGGGTGAAAATGCCTCCTTGCCCTTTCCAGCATGCTGGACCTCTGTTATTACTCCTTTCTACAGCTGAATGTCATGAATTTGAGGTCTGTCTCAGGGGTTCTCCTTGGGGCTAGATAATGAGCATTTTGGTAAATATGACTTGGAATACGTCTTTTCGCTCCTGTACTCAGTGTTAATGTCATGAGCTTAAGTGAGACTAAATAAAAGAGAGAACATGCAGTACTTTGCATTTCCTAATGAGAAAGGATTGAGTCTCATTACTTGGAAAGAACTTGTGAAAGCTTTCTTCATCAGCTTCTTTTTGAACCTATATACAAATGCAGAGTTTTATGAGCTTCATTATGGAATATGTAGAAATTTTGTACAGTCATGATTTTTTTCAAGTATGAGTCATCTGCCAATTTTTTTTTACAAAGAAGCAGCGATTATGTTTTCATCAGTATGTGATTAAAATGATGAGTTTTTAATATTTTTATTATTTTTTTTTACCTCGCTGGGATTTAATATTTACAGAGCAATAAGGGGTTAAAGGTTAAATGCCAAAGGTATTAAAAATAAACATCTTGGCCTTACAAGCACATTCTGTAATAATGGTAAATAAATTGTGTTTTGAATTTCAACCTCAGAGACAACCGCAGAGACAAAAGGTTTTGGAGCACCCTAGCGAAGTTGTTGTGTTTTCTTTTTTTTTTATTTTACCTATCTTTATGACAGCCACACTTGAGGGAAGCAGAACTAGTCAAGAGTGCTCCCCAAAATAGAATTATTGGCTTTATGGAACCTGGGACTGTACCACCCAGTGAAGTCAGCCTTCCCTTTTGAGTTGCCACCAGGGAATAGTATCATTTTTTTTTTTTTTAAAAGATTTTATTTATTTGACAGAGAGAGAGAGATCACAAGTAGGCAGAGAGGCAGGCAGAGAGAGAGAGGGGAGGAAGCAGGCTCCCTGCTGAGCAGAGAGCCCGATGCGGGGCTCCATCCCAGGACCTGGGATCATGACCTGAGCTGAAGGCAGAGGCTTTAACCCACTGAGCCACCCAGGCGCCCCGGGAATAGTATCATTAATGTACAAGGCATTTCTTTCTTTCTTTCTTTCTTTTTTTAAGATCTTATTTATTTATTTGACAGAGATCACAAGTAGGCAGAGAGGCAGGCAGAGAGAGAGAGAGAGAGAGAGGAGGAAGCAGGTTCCCTGCTGAGCGGAGAGCCCGATGCAGGGCTCCATCCCAGGACCCTGAGATCATGACCTGAGCCAAAAGCAGAGGCTTAACCCACTGAGCCACCCAGGCACCCCTACAAAGCATTAATGAATGGCTGTTTAAGAAACTCTTTTTTTCTTACTCCCTTTCTGACCTAAAATACTAGTGTTCAGCCTTATCACCCATCTTACTCACCAGACTTCATACCAAGGCCCTCAGCTGCTTCTGGAAGTTACATTCTGCCTCAAAGGAGAAAAATATGGGCCTTACCGAAGATGTGAAATATCATATAGAACAGGCTTTGGAGGACAGAGAGGAGGTGGCTCTTTCCAGGAATAAACAGAAGAACTGCTTGGAAGGGGGGCACATGATTCTCTCCCATGTTCTGAGTTCTGATATGTTTGGTCAAAGTTCATTCATGGGACTTTATGATGATATGCTACATGTAAAAAGTAAAATGTACCACATTGTAGAAGGCCAAGGAGAGTGTTTAAGAATTCTACCCTAGGGGCATCTGGTTGGCTCAGTAGGTAGAGCATGAGACCCTTGATCTTGAGGTTGTGAGTATGAGCCCCATGTTGGGTATAGAGATGACTGGAAAAAATAAAATCTTAAAAAAAGATTTCGGTTAAATGACTTCTGAAGGCTTAGAGAGAGGATTTGGCTGAGCTGGTGCCAAGATCCCAGGTTTTCTGATCCTAATCTAAAAAAGTTTTCCTCACCAAATTGTAGTGGTGGATTAGGGTCTATTTCCTTAGAGTCTAGACATGACCATTTCTTTCTTTCCTTCAAAAAAGCTGCTTGGAGATGGAAGGTCATTTATTTTTGATTCATTATTATATCAACTTCAAAAGATCCTAAGGAATAAATTTAGAAGAACTCAACCATGATACTGCTACCCTAACAGTAATTACTTTCATGTCTTTGGGTTTCCTTCCAGCCTATCCAAATGCACACCATTTTTCTGTAGTTGTAATTATGGGGCAAATGTACAAGTGGGGCTTGGTATTTTCCCACCTATTTTAGAATTCCTTTTCCTTGGTAAGCATATTTATCATATTTAGGTGGTAGTAGAATAATTTCCATGTAGCCTGATTATCCAGCCTGTCATAACTGTATAGAAACTTTGTCGCCAGAGCTATGTCCTGGGGAGGCCCTCTCTGTACCCCCTGGGACCACACGGGTCAGCAGTGAACTGCTCAGCTTCCTGTCGCTTCTGAGACATGTAGCCCCCTCTCTGGTGCAGAGTCAGAAGCAGGACAGGCAGGTTTGGGCGACACTCCACACTCCCAAGTCCTGGCTCAAAGGTGGGTGCCGTTGGTGTTCTCTGTAGATTATGGTGTTGGTACTCAAATATGTGACACCCGTGGGTGCTGAGGCCTCTGGCTCCAACTTAACAAGTATGAGTGATTTTATCAGAGAACGCAACTAGTTGGAGAGCTTTGAACCCCAAAGTGGAAAAGGCAACAGTAGTTGGAGAAGAGGTGATAGCATACGTGTTTAATATGCAGAATCCTTATCAAACATGGTGGCAATCACTGGGAAATCACAGATGAATTACACACCGCCTTGTGTGTAATGAACCCGATCTGTTAATTTTATGCTCTTTCACAAGCAATTGTATAACATATTTCTAATTTGAAATTTCTGAATCCAGGCATCTGTATCATGCTTCATTATTTCACGTACTTGGGAGGGAAGGCAAGGTTGATTAAAAAATAATCTATCTTAGTTAATTTTACCCAGTAGTGCCAGAGTGGGATAATTTGGACCCAAGAACATTGCCCATTATGAGTAATAAGGGTCTGGGCTTTAATTTCCTTGTTTTGGGATTTTGCATATCACAAAGTTTGGGTTCTGGATGATATCACACACGGAGTAAGTGGGAAAAGTAAAAGTCATGCCAAAAAGCTCTCTGACCTTCAGTAAACTAAGGAGGTAGAAACCAAGGGGAAAGAGATACCCCCAAGAAATCTAGCCTGTTAGTCCTTAAACATGACAGAAAACAAATAAAAAATTAGGATACCATAACACAAGTCTCTTAATGATTAATTGTCATGACCAGCATTTGATGCGGACAGCACCTTAGCATAACATTTCTTGGCAATAGAATGATTTGGGCAGTATCATTTTCTAATATAGGGCTTTTCAGCAACAACAAGAAAGTAAGGTTGCTTTTAGTGTCCCAAGTAGATGCAGACCTTTGTTATAGAAATTTGAACTGAGATGTAGAAGTACCTATGAAGCTACTTTAGAGCCTAAATAAAGATGGCTTCCTCTAAGACTTGGGAATGCTCAAATGCAAAAACAGGTCTACGAAGTGATAGCAATTCAACTTTACCCCATCAGATTGTCAGAGATCCCTAATATTTGGGGGTGTCCTGAGGTCTTCTGAAAATATGTTGAAAGCTATTGACCTGTCCCAACAGTGTTTGTAATAGTAAAACCAAAAATAAACAGGACCAATCTAAATGCCTATTAGTAGAGGAATGCCTAAGTATATGCGACTTACTGATAATAGGGTATCAGTATGGATAGATCTCACAAAAGTAGTGTTTGGTGAAGAGGCAAGTTGTAGAAAGATACATATAATAAAAACCATTTAAGAAAAATTAGGGGCGCCTGCATGGCTCAGTGGGTTGAGCCTCTGCCTTCAGCTCAGGTCAGGATCTTACGGTCCTGGGATTGAGCCCTGCATCGGGCTCTCTGCTCGGCGGGAGAGCTTCCCCCCGCCCCCGTCTGCCCCTCTGCCTACTTGTGATCTCTGTTGAATAAATAAATAAGTCAATAAATCTTTTTTAAAAAAAGAAAAATTAAAAACCACAAAATTATATATATTGTTTAGGGATGTATATATTCGTCTAAAATACAAATCAATAGACTGGAAAGATACCAAATTTAAGCTGCTAAAGAGGGAAGGAGAGCGCCTTCCTGGCTGGCTCAGTTGGTAGAGAGTGTGACTCTTGATCCCAGGGCTGTGAACTCAAGGCTTAGCTTTGGTGTAGAGATTACTTAAAAAAGAGATAGAGAGAGAGATGTAGAGAAGGGAGAAGGCTGGGGTCAGTTGACTAACTTTAATACTATTGATTATGTTTTATTTGCTTTATGTATTAACAAATTCAATAAAATAGTATCGTTAATTCTAGGCAGTGTGTGCATAGATGTTTATGTTAAACTCCATACTTTTAACATCTTTTTCCAATTAAAAAAAGACACATAAACATATAAATCTTCATATAGTTTTAGGAGGTTGGTAAACCCCCGAAGCCCATATGATTTCATTCCAAGTGTTGTAGCAAACATTGTGTTGAGATGAATATTAGGGAGTGTAGTCAATTGTGGATCTACGTCAGATTATTTTAATGACAGTTGACATACAATCAGATCATTATTAAGTCCCATTGAAATGTTACGTAAAGGGTCATTAGGGGTTGTATCCCAGGATGTTCAGTACATTAGTCACCTTTTCTTGCCCTATTGTGTCTGCTGGCTTTTGGTATAATAAACCACCCCAAACTTGGTAGTTTAAGTAATAAACATTTATTATCTTTTTCATGATTTGTGCATGGGTTGGGCAGTTGTGGTCTGGACTGGCTTCTCAGATCCCTGTGGTCAGCTGATGGCTTGGCTAGGGCTGGATGATCTAGGATGTCCTCACTCCCCGTCAGATAGCTGGCACAATTTAAGTGGGGGCAGTGGAGATGTCTTGGCCATGTATCTGTTGTCACAACTGGCCAGTCCTGGCTTGTTTACATAGCAGTGGGTACAGAGTTCCCAATAACAGTGAAAGAGAAAGCAAGCCTCAGCACACACGTTTTGTTTTGTTTTAAGATTTTATTTATTTAACGCAGAGAGAGAGCGTGTGTGCACAAGCAAGGGGGAGGGGCAGAGGGAGAAGCAGGCACCCTGCTGAGCAGGGAGCCCGATGCAGGGCTAAATGCTAAGGTCCCGGGATCATGACCTGAGCCGGAGGCAGATGCCCAACCAACTGAGCCACCCAGGCGCCCCTAGCACACACTTTCTTTAAACCTCAGCTTGTATCATGCTTGCTGTTGTCCCGTTGGCCAAAGCAAGCCCCATGGCCAAGCCCAGAGTCAGTGTAGAAGAGGGCTCCCTGAGGGCTCAGCGACAGTTTCCCACCCTCAGCCTTTTCGTTCAGCTCGCCTTAGCTGGGCGAATACATTGAGGCAGGAACAGACTCCGCGGCAGCTTCAGTCTTTCCCTGGCCAGCCCTCTGAACCTCTCTGTATGGCTGAGGCCCCCGTGGCTCCTGATCTCCTGCTAAGTTCCCAAAGCACGAGGAATTGGAACTACGGTTCTTTTGCATTATGAAGACTCAATATGATCTTCAAATTGCTATTTTTGTTGGAGAAAACAAGTAAAAGCAGAAGCTAACAATCAGAAGAAAAATAATTTTCTATCGGTTAAAGGGAGCTTTGTGAACATAACAAAAATTTTACAAGTAAGTCCAAACCGAGAGTGCAGTGAACCATGCCAAACCAGACTGGGCTGGACGGCCCTTTGGACAGAAGGGTGGAACAATTCTGTTTGGAACAGGTGGGGACAATACCGCTCACTGCTTAATTCTGCCGTTTCAGCCAGCCCTGAGCTGCCATGTGGACAAAGACTTGCTTCACACACACAAAAATCCTTTTTTGTCTTGGTTGAAAGCCCTATCTTGGCCTGTAAGATGGTGCCCCAAATAACCCCATGTCAGTTCCATATTCTGTGAGCCACAGACTGTGCTATCTGTGGGCTCCTCAACAAGACGTGAATTGAGGATTAATTTGGCTTTGGACATGGTTCTCAAAAATCCATTAACCCATGGGTCTTTCACTTTGACTTTCTCTCTCTTTTTCTAAATGGAAAATTTTAAACTGCACAAGTGGGGAGAAAACTCACCCCCCAACTTCAACAAACTTGACAACTCTTGGCTGATCTTGTTTTCTTCATTTTGTTAATGGGGTGTATCACATTGATTGACTTGTGGATGTCCAGCCATCCCTGAATCTATGCAATAAATCCCACTTGATCTTGGCATTTGGTCATTTTGTTCTGTTGTTGAATTTGGTTTGCTCGGATTTCGTTGAAGATTTTTGCATCTATGTTCATCAGAGGTATTGACCTGTAATTTCCTTGTGGTGCTCTTGTCTGGTTTTGGTATCAAGGTAATGCTGGTCTTGTAAAATGAGTTTGAAAGTGTTCCTTCCTCCTTCATTTTGAGTTTGAGGGGGACATTAATGCTTCTTTAAATATTTGGTAGAATTTACCAGGGAAGCCATCTGGTCCTGGACTTTTCTTTATTGAACTGTTCTTGATTACCAATTGAGTCTCCTTGTTAATAGTTTAGATTTTCTATTTCTTCATGATTTGATGTTGGTTAAGTTGTATGTTTCTCGGAATTTATCCATTTCTCCTAGGTTGCCTAATTTGTTGGCATATAATTGTTTCAATCCTGTTTTCTGTATTCTCATCTTCCCTTGGTTTATGTTGGAGCAAATCTTAGATATCATTTTATCTTATCTCTGTATCAGGTTGGCTTTTAAATAAGCAAAACTCAGCTCTTGACACTAATTACTCTTTGGTAATTCCCTTTGACTTTTAAGAGTAGGATCTTTGTTTCACAGAATAATGTAGATGTCTCCAGTCACTGGGCAGTCTTGATACTTGTCCCCATTTTGTCTGCAGGAGTATGGAGCAATGATATCTCAGCATACATTGTCTTGGGTTGCAGGACAGGGTGGCTCCCTACCCTACAGTCCTAGCTCTACTCAGGTACTATATGATTAGGTAGGATTGGTAGAACCAGTTCATGGTTGCTGCTCTCTTCATTCCTTCTTCCACATGCCTGCATCATGGTGATGACTCTATGAATAATACTTGTTTCTTTCAATGATCAGAAGCATTTAAAAGTAGACTGTCAGGATAAGAAATATCCTGGAGACTTGCTTAAGTTTGTGTCCATGTTCATATGTGCATTTTTTCCTGGGAAGAAGATTCATAAATCCCCAAAGTGGTCTATGGCCTCCCCAGATGACCCTCTAAGGTCCAACGAATTTAAATGGTGTGACCAAGGTCAGTTGTTAAATTAATAGAAGAGGTGACCCTAGAGTTACAAGTCTGTTTCTCTTGAGCCACAATCTAGGGGTCTTGGTCCTAAACCTTCTTTTATTGGAAAAGTTTGAAAATCAAACATAATAAAGCACTAGAGAAAAGGAAGGTGGTAGGTTAAATTTTTTTGTGAGATTCCCATAGACACTAAACCAATGTAAGTTACTATGAAGTAATGGTAGGTATTATTTGTTGGCAACTAACCTGATTTTTCAGAATAAGAATAAAGTATAAAGGGATGCTTGGGTGGCTCAGTTGGTTAAGCTCTGCCTTGGGCTGAGGTCATGATCCCAGGGTTCTGGGATGGAGCCCCATGTCAGGTTCCTTGCTCATCGGGGAACCTGCTTCTCCCTCTGCCTGCCACTTGCCCTGCTTGTGCTCTCTCTCTCTGACAAATAAATAAAATCTTTAAAAAATTAAAGAATAAAAATAAAACATAAAAACAGACTCACAGCATTGGTCTTAGATTTATTATGTTTTTAAATTCTCCAGTGATCACAAAGAAAAGTCTGTACCTCCAGTATGACTTCAAATATAAATCAAGGACATAAGGTTTTGACTTTATGTAAATTATTGACAGTTCCTTATTTTCCTGGTAAGGATTTATTTTTATTAATTATAAAATTAATATTTGTTCATTGAGGGCACATAACGAGAAAGAAATTGCTGGGTTCCAATGACTGGATGGTGGAGAAGATTTTTGTACTCTGTTTCTGTCATCTAGGACTAGGTCTTGGGGTGTAGGAGAAAGAAAATTGGAGCTTGGATAGTCTCTTCCTTCTAACTCTTTCTGTCCCCTGGTCCAAGCCCCAACCACATCCTCTATCTACTGTCCTGTCCTTTCCTCACGAGGTTCTTGCCTTTCTAGTTGCAGAAAGTTTGGAGAAGGCAGGAAACATAGTTTGCACTTGCCCAGAAGTGAGACACATAATTAAGGCCGGTGCATGAAGGGCAGCTTTCTCCTCCCACCTTGGTCGCAGCCCTCTTTTCTTGTCCTCGGTAGAAGCCTGCTTAGCACCTCTCTCCGGTGACTGTGGAACGCCAGCATATGAAATGTTGTCTGGTCTACAGAGACGATAGGCACTGTGGTCTTTGTTTGGGGCGATGAATCAGCCTTCAGTTTTTGCAGCAGTGGTGGGTCAGTGTCAGGTGGCATAGGTGTATTTCATGTCTCTAAATGTAAGAGGTAGTGAATGCAGGAGTCTGCCAGTTGCTGAGTGCAATGGATTCGACCTCTGCAGTGTTGCTTCAGTTTACCTTTTTGTTTCATCTCTTACCTGGATCGCCTGGCCAGGTTCAACTAATTGCTGTGCCCCTTACAGGCTTGGATGTTCTCAGTTTGGCTGATGTTTAGCCACAGTTAATTCCCCATCCCAGTGGTCTCATTCTCCTTTGAGGCCAGTCCCAATTTCGCCTTCTTGAGTCTCAGAGTTGGAAGGTATCTTCAAAATCCCATGACAGTCTTATCTGCAAAGATGTCATGATTGCTTATGTGCCATTTATCTTCTCATCTGGTCATTTTCTTTTCAGGTAGAGCCCGTATTCATCTTTGTATCCTACCTCCTTTTGTGATTTGTTCTACTAGGTATATAGTGCTATTTTTTTTTTTAAGATTTTATTTATTTATTCGACAGAGATCACAAGTAGACAGAGAGGCAGGCAGAGAGAGAGAGAGAGAGAGAGAGAGGGAAGCAGGCTCCCTGCTGAGCAGAGAGCCCGATGCGGGACTCGATCCCAGGACCCTGAGATCATGACCTGAGCCGAAGGCAGCGGCTTAACCCACTGAGCCACCCAGGCGCCCCTATAGTGCTATTTTTGTTTTTGCTTTTGTTTTTTAGAAAGTTTGAGATAAGCCTTAATGCCATATGACTTTCTCACTACTTGTGTTCTTTTTAAAATAATTTTATTTATTTATTTGAGAGAGAACACAAGCAGGGGGAGGGGCAAAAAGGAGAGGGAGAAGCAGGCTTCCTGCTGTGCAGGGAGCCCACGTGGGTCTTGATCCCAGAACCTGGAGATCCTGACCTGAGCTGAAGTCAGCCACCTAACCAAGTGAGCCACCCGGGCACCCCCAGTGCTATTTTTAAGCCTATTGGGGAAAAAATGCTTGCATTTCCTTCTCTGTGTGAGTATAGTCTTTAAAACCGCCCTCTTGGTCTTTATTTTGAGTAGAGAGAGGGCGGAACTGCCAACCCAGTGTAGTGCTCGTTAAATCCACGCCTATAAACTGCTGCTCTTGGTTACTCAGCTGATGGAGTGAAACAGGGAGGGGTGAGGCAGTGAAAGCACCCTGTGATTCAAATGTCACCGGAGCCTTTGATTTTAGTGGGAACGATGAAGTTGTCTGATATTGGTGTCACTCCTCACTTCATTCAGCTTGCCTCTGGAGAGATGGAATGGTGAGGACAGAGAGGAGGAGGATAAAGATACTTAAAAGGTCACCTGAAAGCGGAGCCGCTCATTGACTGGAGGCAGGAAAATCCGTCTGCCCATCGTACCTGTCTTCACTCTCCAGCCAGCTATAAAACCGGGGCAATCACCACCCACTTGCCCCCTCCCCACCCCCCAGCTGTTTTGGAATCTGTGAAAAAAGATAATTCTCCCAGAAAATGGAATCTATTGTATCTTGCCGGTGATCTTCCTAAATGTGGAGGTTTCAGGAGCAGGCAGAGATACAGAGGGACAAAGGGACTACAAGAATCGAAATGGGATTTTGGAGCAGACAGTATGCTTTTTAGTTGCTTCGTGGTTTTGTAGGACTGGTTGAATTCAGATGTTTAAAATTCACAGGTAATCCAAATACTGGTAAGTTCAAACTGTCCTCGCGAAATCTTTCTGCTGGAACTCATCAACTAACAGAATGGGCAGACTTGGACTTTTTGAGCTTTTTGGAGTATGTTTTCCACACTCCGCTCCAGGTTGGGTGGTGTGAGGTGGTTCTAAGCTCTCCGGAGTATTAAAAAAATGGCCTCCAAGGTGAGGCAGGAGGAAAGGGGAGAAGTCCGAGTAACTGGTGGGGTCTGGAAAGATACGTATGATCGCCAGTTAGAACATTCTGAGTGACATTTTGAGAGGCTTATAGACCAGGAGTAGTGGAGTTGAGACAGGCAAGAGCAGTTGGGGCCCTCCTACCAACAAGAGGTTTTTGAGTGATAGTAATTCATTAAATATTTGCTTATTTCTGGGGCACCTGGGTGGCTCAGTGGGTTAAAGCCTCTGCCTTTGGCTTAGGTCATGATCCCAGTCCTGGGATCGAGCCCCACATCGGGCTCTCTGCTCAGCAAGAAGCCTGCTTCCCCCCTCTCTCTGCCTGTCTCTCTGCCTACTTGTGATCTCTGTCTGTCAAATAAATAAATAAAATTAAAAAAAAAATTTTGCTTATTTCCCTGTCCTGCTGATGTAGGAAAGATGTTAGGGTTTGAAGCCAACCACCAAGGAAGAATTCTTGAGAAATCTCTGGTCTCAAAAAAAGGTGGTTTTATTAAAACACAGGGACCAGACCCTTGGGCAGAAAGCGATGCACCTGGGTGGTGAGTAGTGGCCCATTATATACTTGCAAATTGGGAGGGGCTTAGGGATAGTGTAAGTCTTTAAGGAATTTTGGAAGCGAGGTTTCCAGGACCTTGAGGGGCTAGCTATTGTTAGGAAACAAGTCTTTAGTCACAAGACCCTTCGGATGTATATCGGTGGGCCATATGCTTGGGGGGATGACTGCCAAAGTGTATCTTGGGAGGTAGAGATAAAGGAAGTTTCCAAAGGAATTTTTACATGTTAAAGTAGACTTACAGGATCCAGGGGGTCAGGCCAAGCTTGCCTTTTGCCCTTAGCAAAGCATTAACATCTAGGCAGCTGAGTTCCTGGAGGAATGTGACTCTGCCTGTTTTAAGGACTTGTGAATGGGCTCTAGGTAGTAAGGAAGTTAGTTTTTCTTTTGCCTTTGCTTCCTACATCACGATTAGGCTGTATAAACTCCTTAAAGGGACACCGTGTCACACTCATTTTTGTGTTTCCATCACCTGGAGAGATGCCTAGCACTTGGTAGAATCAGCAGCTTTGCTGAACGCAACCACACTGTTGTTCCCCACTAGACCAGAAATGCAGGGAGAGCTGAAAGCCTTCCCCTGCAACTTGGCCATGGCATTGAGGCCTCCAGCGGGTGAGTGATTGATGAGAGCCGGTGGATTAGAGTAGACAGTTAACTAATTGTAAACTGAAAATGTTTTTCAAAGATAAAAATAGCCCCCTCGGATAAAACCTTTTAAGTTTTGAGCTTCCTTTTGAGTTTTCTTTTAATGGAAAGGATATCAGCAACTTCAGCTCAGCTCCTGGAAGGCAGAGGTGGCCGAGGGAAGCTGGTGGGCTGGAATGGCTTCTGGATCTGACTCTCACTCTCTTCACTACAACCCTCCTTCACTTGGGACCCAAAGAGTTACTGGATTGCCGGAGGCCACACAGCCCGTCCCAAAGGCAGTCCCAAAGCCAGTCCCAACTCGTCCCTTTAAGGGATGGTGCTGCTCTTCCCAAGCAGACATGGAAGCAGAACCCACCAAAGCCCTTTGAGGAGAAGTTCCCAACGCCAAAGGGAACCTTTCCAAATCAGGTGTGACCCGTAACCTCGCTTTCCAGCTCTTCGCTGTCACAGTGTGCTGGTTAGGCTGCGTTTGGTGATGGAAGAAATCAGTACCAGAGAGGATAAGAAGGTTTTCCTTGTTCGGCGATGTGGACCACCAGAATATAAAATTATTAGCTGACCAAGTTTGTCTGTTCAGGTTCAAAGAGGAGAATTTACTGCCCTTTTTTTTTTTCCCCCTTAGTGGGCTAACCGCTCACCTGCCAGAGTGGGATCTGGTTTTGCCCACCTCCAAAGGCCAGTTTGTCTCCAAGGAGAAGTGCTAATGGCTTAATTGTTTTGTTTATTCTGCTCCCTACCAATTCCGGTAGCTTCATTTGCATCGAGAGTAAAACTTTTTTTTTTTTTTTTTTTTTTTTTTTTTTAGTGTGTTGGCATTCTCTTTGGTTTTGAATAGCTCTTACCATTTACTCCCAATGTTTTTTTTTTGAAAGGTTGGTTAACTCTTAGTGATAAGAGAAAGTCCTACTTTCTCTGAGTAGGAGTTTTTCTGGGTATGGGATAGAGAAAGTAAAAGGGTGGGATTTAAAAAAGAAATCCTAGGCACTCTATCTGTAAAACAAGAGGCAGATTATTTTGGAGCCCAATATTTATGCAGTTATGTTCACTTGGCTCACATACTTGAGTTTTTGGGGTTAAAGGATTAATACATGCAAAGGAATGTTGATATTTAGCCTGACAAAAACTGCATTTACGGAGCTGGGGGTTTGCTTTTTCAAAATGTAGAAATGTCGAGGTTTATTTCTTCACCTATGACAAAGAATTCCAAGTATGAGACTATTCTGGTTCGTGATGGTAAATGCATTTTTTTAGTTTCATGTAAATGACACATTTTGGATCAAAACCTTCATAATGTACTAGGACAATAATTCTCAGTGCAGGGTGGACGCTGACTTTGGGGAAGGGAGGATTCTTGCAACGGAGGGTTGAAGAAGCTTGAATACACTGAGGTTGGTTGAACCAGGTAACCTGGCTTCTTCAAATGCTTTTTTCCCCAGGGCGCCTGCATGGCTCATTCACTTAAATGTCTGCCTTCAGCTCAGGTCTTGATCTCAGGGTTGTGAGATCGAGTCCCACACTGGGCTCTGTGTTCAGCAGAGAGTCGCTTCTCTCTCTCCCTCTGCCCTACTGCACCTCCTCCCCCCACCCACTGTCTCCCTCTCTCTTAAGTAAATAAATAAAATCTACAAAAAAATGCTTTCTTTCCTACAAACTGGAGGATGGAAATTTTAGAACTGGGAAATCATGTAGGAGATCTTGCTGTTATAAATCACTGAGACAAACACAGGATCATGCTATTTTTGGATGTGTTTGTAATTATGCAGGGTTTCATGATGATAAAAGTTTTCAGTGGCTTTTTTAGTTTCTGAAGGTATCTTGTGCATTGCATTCTCAGTTAGTGCCTCTGGAGACCTTCCCTTTCCTTGTGGGAGTATGTGCCTGTAATTTTCACAGTTTTTCCCAGCATCCAGAAGAGAAGAGAAATCGGTTATCGCAATGAACGATTCCTGAGGACCCACCTGCGTCTGTACCTCCTTTGAGGTAGGTGTTAGTTTTCTTCCTATAGACAGGGAAACAAAAACCTGCTCAGGGTCACCCATCTGAAAGGTGGCAGAGGAGGGATTTAAGGCAGGAATCAAAAGTCTGCTGGGGAGGGGAGCTGTCTGTTCCCATACACATGCACATTCTTAGCTGTGGGTCCTTGGGCCAGCAGTGTAGGCACCAGCTGGGATGTTATGAGAACGACAGAACTCCAGGCCTCACCCCAGATCTACTGATTCTGAATCTGCCTTTTAACAAGCTCCCGGGTGACTGAAAGCCCTAGAGCACAGGAACTCTATGGCCCAAGCGAGGTAACATGCTATGAAACATGTCCCCAGAGGAAGGTCTGGTGGTTGTCCTCCAGGATACCATCTTATAAGGACAGGGATGCAACCAGTCAATCCTTTCTAATTATCTTACTGAAGCAAAAATGATAGAGCAGTGTTCAGAAGTGGGACAGATAGAAAGTTGTCTGAGACCATTCTGGAGTTAGATGCATGGAGTCAGTGGCTGTCTCCACCATGCTTGGAAAGCTCTCTGCCCAGAGTGGTTCCTCCGTGGTTACGGTCAATGCCAAGCTTGACCGTTACCAGTCCCTCTGAGCTACTGCATTGGTCTTGATAAATTGTTGGTTGGTTACTAGCACCTCACTGTGAACTACTCTATCAGACCATCTAAAGCCGCCCAAGAACAGATTTTGTCAGGCTGAAGAAAAAGAGAGAGATCCAGAGTGGGAATATCAATAATGGTGCAAAAATGGAGACAGTGGTTGAAAAAAAGCCCAGCCTCCAGAACATTCCAATCCTGGGGCTAGAGAAAAGTATCCCCTTTACCTTCTCTTCCTCACTGGTTTACCTTTTAGTATTTCTCTAGACATCTAGATTGGAGATATCTGGGACCTTGTCGGTCCTTATCTTCTCTTCTGGATTCCTGCTGGTTTCCAAGCCCTGTGAGTGTGTCCTCCTTTTCCCAGCTGTCACCCTGGTTTGAATCTGTGATCTCTTAGGCTGGGACCATCCCAAGAGTTTCCTAAGTGATCTTCACTGTCTTCCTCCTGTAGTTCATAGAAACAGCATTGCCACAGTCATTTTCCTGGTAATAAGAGCTTTGCACCTGTCACTCTTACTCAAAAACTCTCAGCTCTTACAGAAAACAGGCTAAAGGCCAAAATGTGGTACTGTCTCAAATCTCTTCCAGGCTGCCCCTGTCCAACTCTTATTTTCCTGTAGTCCTTCTGGGATGTGTAAACTCCTGTGGGGAGCTGAATGCCTTGTCCCTGCTGTTGGATCCTAACATAGTGCCTGCGCACAATAGGTTCTCTCTAAGATTTTATTTATTTATTTGACAGAGAGGGAGAGAGCATGAGCAGGGGGAGCTGCAGGGGGAGAGGGAGAAGCAGACTCCCCACTGACCAGGGAGGCTGACATGGGGCTCAATCCCAGGACCCTGAGATCATGACCTGAGCTGAAAGCAGATGCTTAACTGACTGAGCCACCCAGGCGCCCCAGCATACAATAGGTTCTTAATAAATATTGATTGATTAATTGAACAAATGAATGAATGAACTGACTCTCATGTCCATGCTTTATAGTCGGGCTAGAATTCACTTCTTGGTCAGGCCATTCTTCATGACTGGCCTCCCTTCCCTTTCTTGCTATTTATCAGAATCCTCTGAGGCCCGCAAAAAGGCTCATTTCCTGGAAACTTTTGATTTAGCTCACTGAGTTCATTTCTTCTTCAAATCAGCCCTTTCCATGGAGTTATTTATTTGGTGCTTAATTATATGCAATCTTGCAGGCTGTCTGTCTGTATGTGCATCATACTGTGTAGATGGACTCTAAGTCCCTCGAAGTCAGAAAAGATTTACATTTCTTTATCCTCTTCAGAATTTACCATCTTTCCCTCTGGCCTTTTCACATCTCCCTACCTGCCCTCCTGGTTCCCAGGTCATTGGCAGCTCCTTCTTAGCACCTGGGTTGGGTGTGATGCTTGCTTGTGGTTGAAGCACCTCTCCCCTCAGGAATGCATGCGGTCCCTAGGGCATGTCCTGCATCATCTGGTTTCTCTTTGTGTCATCTACTCTTTGTAGAAATGATGGATGCTATAAGCTTTGTCCTTCTGCATTTTATGTCCCTCCTTTTCATTTTGCAATGTCCATGGAACTCCCCTTTTTCCACCAATACAAGTACAAACATGGTGAATAAAAGTCAATGCCATTCTGACTCAGTGTATCCTCCTTTTGTGAAGGTGAGTCAGGAACCACCAGAAGCAGCGGGAGTGGATCTGTTCCACTCTGAGTGGGAGGCAGGAGCCTGCCTGGTGACGAGTAGAGTTTTTTTCTCCCCCTTAGGTTTCCTGGAACCAAGCAGAGCAAATCATTTAACTCTGTACTTCAATTTCTTTTTTTCTTTTTCTTTTCTTTCTTTCTTTTTTTTTTTTTTAAAGGCAGTAGGAATAGTCCATGTTTCCTTTTCTAGTGGTGCTGCATTGAGTATTAATAAGAACATTATAAAATGCTTTGAATGCAATCACGGTGACATGCGAAGTATCATAACCCGATCACAGCTGAAGCTCTGTACTATCGCCCCTCCTTTCTGGCTCTCCTGCCTACCCCCCAAAGCGGGAGGCAACTCTTCCTAATACACTTATTACATAAGGATTTTTCCAACAACCTTGTGTGACCTGTTAAGAAAAGACATCAAAATTGGAATCAATCGTGTAAGGTCAGAAATGTCACAAGAAAATAGGCACATTTCCGCTTGACCTACTCAGCTTCAAGTGTTCACATCTTCCTAGTTTGGGGAGGGATGAATGGCAGAGAAGAGAAATCACAGAATGAAATGAATTAGTAATGAATTCATTGAACTTGCGCAGGATGGCTTGCCTATTTGAAACATTCTTGGCAAAATTGCTCATCACCCTCCTCCATAACTGGCTGGGTCGTTTAAAGAAGACTTATGGCATTTGAATTTTCTGAATAGAGCGAGTCCAGTTCAGCGTTTTGTATATGGTAGATATTTTTGAAGCACATGACCAGAAGTGGGTAAGGACACCCTTCTCTACCTTCTTCTTGGGCTGGAGGAAGGACACCCTTGTCTAGAAGCATGCTAAACCCATGACCCTATCCTATTACTAAACATGACAAAATCTTGTTACAAAATTATATAAGAAGCATATATATACATAGAGATCCATACTGAGATGTTCTCCAGAGAACTTATGGGAGGAAAATAAAATAATTAATTACTAACCAAAATAAGGTTTCTAATGATCCTTTTTTTCTCCCTCCTCTGCCTGGGTGCCCCCCTTCCATGCCCCAAGTCTTATCTAGGCTCAACAAGATCCCATCCCCTCCAACAAGCCTTCTCAGATCTCTTTCTCTTCCGTATATCTGTGGCATCTGTTTAAAATGTCCTTACCTCCCACATCCTGGTCTGCCTGGTGGCACAACACTCAGGATTCCATGTCTCACTAAGATGTGGACCTCTGAGGGCAGGGCATGTTTTGGACACGAGCCAATGGACTCCATCTCGTTTATTATTTATTTATAAAAGATTTTATTTATTTGGCAGAGAGACAGAGAGGGAGCACATGCAGGGGGAGGGAAAGGGGGAGAGGTTAAAAGCAGGCTCCCACTGAGCAGGAAGCCCAACGTGGGGCTAGATCCCAGAATCCTGGGATCGTGACCTGAGCCGAAGGCAGCCCCTTAATGACTGAGCCACCCAGGCACCCCTCCATCTCGTTTAGAAGGCCCTGTAGATCTTTTAAAAATGTCAGTCTCTGGACTCCATCCTAGTGAAAATCAGAGTTCCTGGGGTGGGGCTCAACTGTATGACCTTTCAAAATTTCCTGGGTGATTCCTAAAAACAGCCCAGGTTCGGGGTTAGGAGTAGATTTTTTTTTTTTTAAAGATTTTATTTATTTTTTTGACAGACAGAGATCACAAGTAGTCAGAGAGACAAGCAGAGAGAGAGAGAGAGAGCAGGAAGCAGGCTCCCTGCTGAGCAAAGAGCCCGATGTGGGGCTCGATCCCAGGACCTGGGATCATGACCTGAGCCGAAGGCAGAGGCTTTAACCCACTGAGCCACCCAGGCGCCCAGGAGTAGATATTTAAGAATTGTTGCCTGTGCTACAGTTTGGTGCAACATCAAATGCAAATCGGTGAGGAAATATATTTGCCCTGCTGCAGTGAGCCACTGAACTAGGAGATTCAAGGGGTTTTTTTGTGTGTGTGTTTTGTTGATGATGGAATGGGGGGAAGGGATGGGGAGTATATTTGTTTAATGCATCTACTTCTTCTGTAAAAGGGAAATGCGCTCCCAGGGGACATTATAAAAGGTGAACCTCCCTGTGAGCAGCATTGGGGGTCTTCAGCAGTGCAAGGCTCTGGCAGCCTTCTGCCCCCTCCGCACTGTGGTCTTGTGCCCTAGAGCAGAGGCTTCCAAAACATGGCAGGGGCTCAGTCCACCTGGGGAGGTGGTTTTCAGTGGGGTTGGGAGAGATTCAGGTATCTGTTTTACACAAGCGTCTTGGGTGACTCGTAAGAGCTTGAGAACCACTGCTCTACAGGCCTGTGGAACAGAAAACCGTGTGGGTGTTGTATCATTAGCACTGGGTCTTTTGTGGGGAGAGCAGGGGTCCTTCCTAGATTGCTTTTCTTCCCCCCAAATTATACAATCATACACATGTTTTCTCTAGAAACTTTATGTAGTTCTAAAGTTTAGCTCCTTATATTATCTAAAATTTACTTTTCTGGGGTGAGAGACCACACCCCCTAGAACTTTTTCCAAATGGATATTCATATAATGGTTCTGAAAGTAATTTATTAAAGAATGCATTCTTCATCCTCCTCTCTGAAGTGCTGCCTTTATCCTCTATTAGATGCACGTCTGTATTCTGTTTCTGGTCTCTTCTTTCCCACTGATCCTTTTCTCTATTACTGAGCCTTTACCCCAGTACCATACTATGCAATTCCTCTAGTTTTAGAATATGTTTTTATATTTGTTTAGGCAGGACCTCTCTAATTGTATTCCTTCTTAAATGAGTTCTTGATTGTTCACCTTCATTCACTCTTCTAGATAAAATTTAGGATCATCGTGTCAAAATTTCAAAACAGAAATCTCTTTAGACTTGAAATTGGAGTTGCATGGGCCCTCTGGAGCAGTTTGAGAAGGCGAGCATTTCTATAACTGAGTCTTTTTATCCACAAACATGGTGTCTGTCTTCATCAGCTCTTCTTGTAGGACCTTCAGTGAATCTTCCTGCTTTTCTTACGTAACTCTTTCACATTTGTTATTAAGTTTATTACTGTCATTTTATAACTTTTGTTCCTAGTTTACATGGGCTCTTTTTAAAGTAAATAAATAAATGGGATCTTTTCTATAACATTGTCTCCTGAAAATATTAATAGTTTTTTCTCATATTTTATTCTAATAGTATAATGGATACCAATACTAACCCCAGAATTAAGATAAGAATCTCATTTATCTGAATATGAAGTATTCTGGTTCATTCCATCTTTATCTGTTAATTAATTAATTAATTAATTAAGTTTTAAGTAGGCTTCGTGCCCAGTGTGGAGCACAAAGCAGGGCTTGAACTCACAATCCTGAGATCAAGACCTGAGCTGAGATCAAGAGTCAGACACTAAACCGAATGAACCACCCACGTGCCCTTGGTTCATTCCATTTTTAAATGAGTGTATGTCTTCTTTCCTTGACTAAAAAAGAGAAAACCAGGGGTGCTTGGGTGGCTCAGTGGGTTAAGCTTCTGCCTTCGGCTCCAGTCATGATCTCAGGGTCCTGGGATCGAGCCCCGCATTGGGCTCTCTGCTCAGCAGGAAGCCTGCTTCCCTTCCTCTCTCTCTGCCTACTTGTGATCTCTGTCTGTCAAATAAATAAAATCTTTAAAAAAAAACAACAAAAAACGAACCGTTTCTCCTCAAACGTCCTAGAATATTCTGCCTAGTTTGTTTCTTCATTATGAAAGCAGCTTGGACCATCAGGTCATTGTTTGAAAGACTCATGGTTGGCTGTATGTCCCGTGACTTGCAGAAGGGGCAAAAGTGGACCAAATGAGCGGTAGCAGGACATACCCTCCACAGAGCTTCTGAGTAGAACCCTGATAGTGGCCAGATATTCTGTCATACATCTCCTCTTCCTAAAGGTTAAGGAAGCACAATTTAAAGTGAAAAGAAGAGAAAAATGTTTTAACTGTACTTAGCAGAATGAGGGATTCAGAAGTGGGAGTCAGACTTTGGTTTAGAATTTCAGTAGGAAAGGGACATCAGGGTGGCTCAGTTGGTTAAGCATCCGACTTTAGCTCAGGTCATCATCTTGGGGTCCTGGGATCGAGTCCCGCATCGGTTTCTGTGCTTACTGGGGAGTCTGCTTGATATTCTCTCTCCCTTTCTTGCTGCCCCTCTTTCTCTCTCTCTGTTTCTCAAATAAATAAATCTTAAAAAAAAAAAAAGAATCTCAGGAAAAAAGAATGTTTCTAGAAATCAAATAATTCTGAGGACTAATAATATAAAAATGTTTTGCACACTATAAAGTGATAGTTAAATGTATTAGGAAGTACTAACTCCATGTGTTTTAGCTACATTTAAAAGACTTCCAGAAAATAATGCCATTGCTGGACAAAACTTGGTCTATCTATCCCAGGATTCTTGTCATGGCTTTAAAGGAAGTTTTACATGAAAGCAGAGGAGATTGTAAAGTAACACTTTAATTTAGGTATACATCTATACAATGAATAACACCTAGAAAGCCTTGGGGATTCTGGTAATTGGTGAATGTGCTATCTATTCTAAGTCCCCAGGCTAAATACCTATTCATTCCCCAAGCGAATAATGTCCCATTCTTAACAGTTAATTAATAATGTCCTATCCCTGGTACCTGTCTCTGCATTACCCTGTCTTTTCTCAGTCATCCCATACCACAGGGAATATAAAAAGTCATTAGCCAATCCTGCTTTCCAGCACGAAGATCAAAGCCAAAGTTAAAGACAAATGTTTAACCCTTGGGTTCTGACGGCTAGTGAATCAAGAGTTTCCTCTACAAAAGGGTAAAGATTCTGTATACTCGTTAAATTACTCTTCTCATCTTCCTATTTTCCCATTATATTTTGCTGCTGAAATAAATAGACGTGAGTTTTTGTTTTTTTTGAATGTTGTCGTGGTTAGAGGTTAGAGGGGGTAGAGACTCCCTTACTGTCTTCCCGGGGGTCACCAGCCCCAACCCTTCTGAGAGGCCAAGGCCACGATCCTGGTTGGGAGTGGGGTATGACGGGAGGAGCAGAGTTGGCCCAGCCTCTCATGGAGCAGGCTTAGCAGGAGGTGTGCAGAAACCACGGAGGAAACAGCTCTGTGGACAACTTCCCACTTCCTAATTCAGCCGACGGGGTGCCTTCATGGATTCATAGCCTAATCCTCTCTGACCAGCAGGTTGAAACAAAAATTTTGCTTGGCTCCTGTCTGGGAGTCAGGAGCTCTGGTCTGGGAGTCAGGAATGCACTGTGTGCCAAGTCAGACATTTCAACTCCTCTTTGAAGCAAAAGGGAAGTTTGAACACTGACCTAGTTTAAGTGGCTACTGTTCGTTAAAGGGGAAAAAACAGTCCTGTTCATGAAAATAGAAATTTGGATAGAAATGAAAGAGGCTACCAAATTCCTAAGCCACCTATCAATTTCTTTTTCAAACTTAATTGCGTTTTCTTTGCCCCACAGTGCAATTGTTGCTGTGAGCCCGCCTCAGTTACACCTAGTAGCTGAATCTGCAAATACCACAAAGCTTTACTTCCTTCAGAAGGATTTAGCTTCATTAATTTACACTGTTGGGGTGACATTTCTCAGTTGAGTGGGAGGGAAAAAACTGGCTTAATTTAACCACGTAAGCCACATCATGGAGGGGGAAACGTAGGGAGTGTGTGTAAGTGATTTATTTGCCTTCTTACTTAAGTGAAGATGTTTCTGGCTTAGATTTTTACCTTGTCCTTTAAGAACTTTATGAGCAAGATATTTTAGGCTATGGAAGTTTGAATGTTCTTTTAACTCTGGTACTGCAGGCTAAGGCTCTAATTTCTGCCAAATGAGAAAAAGTGGAACAGAATAAAACCATGTGCTTTACATTAGAAAGGTTGTATCTGATCGATGTTCATGGTTAGAAAAATCGTAATCAAGCTCACCATTTGTAGATATGGGTAACACAACTCCTTTGCCAAACGAAGTTGGTTTCATCCTAATTGCTTGCCTTTATGTGCGTTATTTTCGTATCTGTAGTAATTGGGTTTGGTTATACTTAAAAACTATTCAGTGGAAATTCATAGTGGAGAGCCTGGTTTGAGTCCTGGCTCTTGTAATTTTAGAGAAGTATCTTTGGTTTGTTCATAGTATTCATGGTAATAAATCACCTAGAGTTGTTACAAGGACCATATCAAATAAATTCTAAATAACTTAATAATTGCAAGGCAGTATTATGTAAGCACTGCTTTGCTCTAAGGCTAAAACGAGGGGTTCTTATGGGTGTGATGTACGAATTGCTGGAGGTACCAGAGAATTTTCCAGATGGTCCAACATGTGTCCAAAACTCAAGTCCTATTAGAAACACATATTTTAGAAATAAAAAACATTCGTCACGGCATTCTGAGATCTAGATTTTAAAGGACATAAGTAAACATTGAAATGGTTTTTTCCAATCCACGAGAAAGCTTCAAGATTTTCTTTTGCTCTGGGTTTTTGCTGGGTGTCGTTGGAAAGAAGAGTAGCAAATAGGGGTCACCAAGGGCCTGGTCCTTTGGCGTTATCAGAGCGATCTCCACATCACACAGCCAGGAGGTAATCACATGAGAAAGGCATCAGAAGTGCATGTGCAAATGGCACCGCATATATTCTAGAGGACGCTTGTAACATCCTTCGTACAAACCAGGGCTAGCACACTCTCAAGCCATAATGGTTCCTTTGCACCATCCCCCAGGGCAGTCCGTTTATTGGCTTTTTTGTCTCCCCATCCTGCCTGCCAAAATTTATTGGTGAATAAATACTCAGGCCGCTTAGCAGTGGCTGTTGTCGGGGGCACGGAGTGTAATCCCCTTTAAGGGCGAGTGTGTCTTAGCCTCCGAGGAGCTGGGAGAAACAGGTGCCGAACTTCGGAGAGATCTGGAAGAGAACCCGGTCAGGCCTCTTCTACTTTTCCAGCCGTGATCATCATGTGGCACGTGCACAGGACCACAGTGAAAAGCAGCCCTTGATGCCTGACCGAGCGGGGTTTTTATTATTCATAGTCTGCACAGATCTGTTGATGCAAAAAACATGCACTCCTGATGTGGCCACTGAATCATCGCCTGCTTCTTTCAAAATCCCTCAAATCTTTTATTCTGATGGTATTTGGCGGATCACGTCTCCTCCCGCAGCAGCCTGTGCTTGCCAGCAAAGTGTCTCAAAGTGGTTTCAAGTGATTTTAACAAACTCTTTGATGAGGGTCCACCTTTTACTACATGCCGAGAATAGCACATATACCCACCAAGTCGTGCCAAGCCTTGTTCTTTCCTTCTTTTTAAAATTTTAACATCAAATTTGTACTTTGTTTGATAGTGAAAGTATGAAGCCATGAACAGTGCAGGGAATGAGTAAAGGTTAATTGGGGTCGGCTTGGGTCTGCACGAACACCCTTGTTTTTCCCTTTCACAGTTGGACCCCTCGTGGTGTGAATATTTTCTTTGATACAGTCTATGATTGTGTTACATTTTGCTTGTAAGAAATCTAAAGACTGTTAACACGTTTATTTCAAACTTGATCCTCAGCAATATTCACAGCGAGGAGGGATTGGTGAATGTGTCTTTGCAAATAAGTTTCCTTGGTTTGCGCCCTAGTTTGCTTCCAGGTTTCTGAACGTGTACCCCTAAATGACGTGTCCGGGTGAATGGAACAAAATGAAGGAGACATTTATGCCAATCTGCAGTCAAATGCTCTACCACTGAGCTATACCCCCCATTTATGCCAATCTGATAAGTAAATAGTTATCATCCTCATGTTAGAGAGTTGGCAAGTTTTTCTCAGATCTTCTATTGTTTTTGATTCTGCCAGCTGAACCCAAAGACCCAGCCGTGTGACGAGAAGGGGGTGAGCCCTGCCAAATGATTTTGGTGTAATCATCTTACCGAGACTTCACAGGCTTTGGAGAGTATTTGGGTGAAGTTGGTGGCTGTTTTATTGCTACCATCTGATTCTGCTTTAGGCCCATAGCAGTTTCTGCCACTTTGTCACCAATTGCAGGGCGGGTTGGGTAGATGCTGTTACTAGAGTGGAAAAAGATGATGTTCAGTAGCCGTTTCCTGTAGTCCTCTCAGAATTTGTCCAAAATGACCATGGGACCAAGAGCATAGCATTCAGCTGCTGTTGATCGGGTGTGAGACATTAGTAACTAATTTTAATTTGAAATTATAGTGTCTGTCCTAAGAGTGAGTAAGACGAGCTAACAGAAGATCATGGCGATATGTTCAGGTCCCCTGGGCCTCATCTTCAGTTTTGGTCTTTTGGTCTCACAAGCCTACGGGCCCCAGGGAAGAAGAAGCTCTGTCTTGTTCACTACTCTTTCCTTAGTACCTCGTGCAGTGCCTGGCATAGAGCTCGGCTCAGTTTATTGAGTTAATTGAGTGAGTGAATGAAAAACCAGGTAGAAAAGGAGTTCCTGACAGCAGCTGTAAAAATAAACAATTCCCATAATTAATTGCATTTTGTGGCGATTTTGTTTGT
>NW_019154115.1:12539671-12569210 GCF_002288905.1 Enhydra lutris kenyoni | reverse complement strand
TTGGTTGGTTGGTTGTTGGGAGGGTGGGTTTTTTGGTTGGTTGGTTGGTTGGTTGTTGGGAGGGTGGGTTTTTTGGTTGGTTGGTTGGTTGGTTGGTTGGTTGGTTGTTGGGAGGGTGGGTTTTCTGGTTGGTTGGTTGGTTGGTTGGTTGGCTGGCTGGCTGGTTTTCAAAGTCCAAGAGTAGGGAACACCCACTAGACTCCAGTCTTTACATGGCTGTTGTTCATTGATGTTATAGTGGATGGAGTGAATTGTTCTCTCCCTTCCCTTAGCACACATCTCTCGTGTTGGATGTTGGAGTGTCGCTGTCAGCCACCACTTTGTCTCCTGATTGCTGCTGTTCTCTGCTACTCATAGATACCCAGTACTGGTGGATATTTATGTTACTTCCATTTTTGTTGAACACTCCTGCCAGTATTCCATTAAGAGTACTCGACCTGAGGATTGCAACAGGATTGTTGATTCATAGGGTATATGCCTATGACATTTTGAGAGGAGCTCCGTAATTGGCCTCCAGAAAGGAGTCTATTTACATGCTCACCAAGGGCATTAATGAGTTATGAAAATAGGGTAACATTTGGAGAATAATTCCAAGTAACTAAAAACTAACTCCCTGGGAGCTTACAGAAATTTTGAGGATAAGAGATTCTTTATATTTCTTTTATATCCTCTACCACATAGTTAACTGACAAATCAATCTATTCTGTCAAGAAGTCTCTCACCTTTCATACTCGTCACCATTACCTGGGCATATTTCCAGGGAGGGGGGGGTCTCAGGGAGAAAAAGTAACTCTTTCCTATGAAGAAGATATGCTGTTCCAAAGTTTTACTTAGATATGTGCTAGAAGCTCAGAAGATATTTATTGAACTCATTCTTGTGGTTGAGCTTTCAACTATAAACAGTATAAGGGGCACCTGGGTGGCTCAGTCAGTTAATTGTTGGACTCTTGATCTCAGCTCAGGTCATGAGTTCAAGCCCCGCTTTGGGGTCCACACTGCATGTTGAGACTTAAGATAAACACAAGCGTGCACGCATGCACACACACACACACACACACACACACACACACACACACTAGGAATAAAGAAAAAAAAGAGGCTGAAATCAAGGCAGGAAGAGAGTTGGTCTAGAAGGAAGTGGGGAATTAGTTTGCTCAGAGGAAGGACACACAACCAGTGGGATATAGGGCTACCGTGTGTGGTATGGTGTGGGTGGTAGCAGGAAGTCTTTTTCTTTTTTTTTTTTTTTTTTTAAGATTTTATTTTTAAGTATCTCTACACCCTCATGGGGCTTGAGCTTACAACCCTGAGATCAAGAGTCACATGCTCTGTTCACTGAGCCAGCCAGCTCCCCGCCCCCCCATCCCTAGCTCCCCTGCCCAGTGGCAGGAAGTCTTACAATGTGTTCAGAAGGCTGGTAAGTGGAGGAGGTATGTTAGAAGGAGATGGCAGTGAAGCTGGATATTTACAATAGAAAGTTGGTAAGCAAGACACAGAATAGGACTATAGAATTTCAAAACTTACAAGAAATGTGACATTTCTTAGTAGATTATGCTTAGGTTGTGTTTATTAAACAATAGTTAGCTCGTGAAGTTACTATATATGCCAGTTCTGATAAATAATACCATTATGTCTTCATAAAAAGGAAAGAAGTGGGGTTCCTGAGAGGTTCGTTCGGTTAAGCATCTGTCTATGGCTCAGGTCATGATCCCGGGGTCCAGGGATAGAGCCCTACATTGGGCTCCTTGCTCAGTGGGGAGTCTGCTTCTCCCTCTGCCTCTCCCACTGCTCCCCCCACCCCTGCCCCCAGTTTGTGCTCTCTGTGTCACTCTCTCTCAAATGAATAAATAAGATCTTTAAAAAAAAAAAAAAGAAAGAAAGAAGAATTTGGGACTCCTATCTCTTTCTAGCTCAACTCCTTTTTTGAGATATGGGGGTACAGTTGAAGGAGGGGGGTGCTGTTAGGTTTGTCTACATAACGGGAAACACCTGATTGAAAAACAATATGGAGTCGGTCTTGCAATCCAACTGGCTGCATCCAGGAGAACACCAAGAAAACCAATTCCTGGCATCTCTTCTGTTAACTATTAATACAAAGGTGACCTAGATGATGGGGGAATTTACTTTATGTGGCTTTAACATGGGACAGATCAATGACAACTGTCCTGTGGATTTGTAGGACAGGGAACACTACAACCAGAAATACCTGTAACTATAGACTCCTGGTGTCGTTCGGGGTAATCTATATCCTAATGAGGGGGAGTTTCACCTTTCCTAGTGCCAACTAATAATGGAAGCCCTGGGTCAGTTATTCTGGTCTGTGAGTCATAACTTAGAAAATATTAGAAGTAAGTCCCAACTTACTTTTGATGTTGAGAAGGCAAACGTGTTTGTAAGAGCTGTAGAAAAGCCCAGAATTCATTTCCCTTAAATTGACATCGTAATCCCATGGGGCACTTTGTCTCACAAGCAAAGTGAGCAACAATGGGAAGACCTCGAATACTCAACCCGTGACTTTGAGCAGGTGATTTAACTTCTCTGAGAACACAGTTCCTCATCTGCAAGATGGAAATAATGTCTCCTTCCAGTCACAGGCTAGCCTGAGGGCTCAAAACGGTAAAGGAGACAAAAGCTAAAGTACTGCAAAATTGTAGAGTGCTTTTTGCTTTTAAATTACTTTGTACTCATACGTCAATTTTTATCTAGGGCCTAGATTCCGGGCTAAGAAAGAAAGCTCTCAGCCTTCATTTTACTCAAATTAGCCCTACTCTATCCTTACTTTATTTTTTTTTTCTATCCTTACTTTAAATTAGTCCATTTCTTCCACCTCTTTTGAACATCACCGTATCCTTCAATAATAAAATAGAACCGCAAGTCGTGAAATCAAACTGTGAAATTACCGAAGTGTAAAGCCAGAACTCGCTACAGGGAAAGAGAAAAGCAGTCTGATTAAAATACCTGTCATTAAGGTGAAAATGACTGACTTCTATAGCTCCAGCAGGATGATTTACATTTTTTTTTTAGACATGTGCTCCCAACTATTAATCTACATACATTTCAAATTGTGGAAGATAAAAGGTACTGATAATTTGGGACACAAATTTATTTTTCCATCTCAATATTTTTGGAGGTAGGAGATTGATGTGCCCATGTAATTTCCCATTAAGAAACTTTCCCATTGGGCGCCTGGGTGGCTCAGTGGGTTAAAGCCTCTGCCTTCGGCTCAGGTCATGATCCCAGGATCCTGGGATCGAGCCCCACATCGGGCTCTCTGCTCGGCGGGGAGCCTGCTTCCTCCTCTCTCTCTGCCTGCCTCTCTGCCTGCCTCTCTGCCTACTTGTGATCTCTGTCAAATAAATAAATAAATAAATCTTAAAAAAAAATGACCTTTAAAAAAATAAAAAAAAAAAAGAAAAAGAAAAAGAAACTTTCCCATTAAGAAACAATTCGGGTCTGGGGCGTCTGGGCAGCTCAGTTCATTAAGCATCTGACTCTTGGCTCTCAGCTCAAATCTCAATCACCGGGTTGTGCGTTCAAGCTCCATGTTGGGCTCCACACTGGGCACAGAGCTGACTTAAAAAAAAAAAGAAAGAAAAAACTAATTTGGGCCTGACATTGATGACCAGATTGATTGTAATCCATAGCAGAGGGAGTCCATCCCATCTTTTTCTTGCCATTTGTATATATTATTCTACCTCCTCCATCTCATCCTAAAATACAGAGCAATCACTCGGTTCTATTTTTTTATTTTTATTTATTTATTTTTTTAAAAAGATTTTATTTATTTATTTGACAGACAGAGATCACAAGTAGACAGAGAGGCAGGCAGAGAGAAAGATGGGGAAGCAGGCTCCCCGCTGAGCAGAGAGCCCGATGCGGGGCTCGATCCCAAGACCCTGGGATCATGACCTGAGCCGAAAGCAGAGGCCTTAACCCACTGAACCACCCGGGTGCCCCAATCACTCGGTTCTAAAGTGTTTCTCCTCTGACATCTTGCTGACCTCAAATTCCACATATCAGTACTCTTCCCTTACTTAGCTCAAGATTGTGTGTCTTTCAATTGGAGACTGAGGTTTGGAAAAGGCTGCTCACTTCTCCAAATAGTTTGATCTCCACACAGCGCTTTCACAATATAGTGAGCACAACTATGAACTGTGCAAGACTGCTCTAATACGTTTTGTGATTTTCCTCAATTTGTTCTGCATCAAGTCAGCAAATTTCTGTAAAGGGTCGTCTGAGAAATATTTTAGTAGACCATATGGTCTCTGTTGCAACTCCCTCAACACTGCCGTTGTACAGGAAAACAGCCACAGAGAATGCATAAATGAATGGGCATGGCTGTGTTCCAATAAAACTTTACTTACAAAAACAAGCAGTGGGCCAGATTCGGCCCAGGGACTGTAGCTTACTGATTCCTGTTCTACATCATTCCCACGAAGATAGGACAGCTGGAATAATATTAAATGGAATACATTTAATTAAATTAGGGTATTAATTTGTAAATACCCTAAAGTTGAATCAAAGACAGATTTTTCAGTTCTTTATACTATGTACCCATAGATTGGATTAGGCTAAGGCCTGGCAACAGACTTAGGGAATATTCCTTTTCTAAAGTATTTACTTCTTCTCAAATAGTTTCTCAAGTATTTATTTTTCTCCACACATAGCCTGCCATTTTCCACATTGCACTGTCATTTTAGATTAACGCCACTGACCTAATGCCAACTCTATACCACTCTTGGAGCTGGAAACTGAAAAAGAGAGAGAGCAAGGACAGAGTAGGAGAGGAAACTTACCTTAAATGATCCTTGAAGTCCACATCAGTTACCTTGAGAAGCCATTGCTGCTTGGTTTTTAAGATCTTCAATTACAGTGCTTTGATTCTTAACCTTAAGAAAATTCTCCTTCAACCATTTTATGCCATGCGGAATATCTATTACTGCTTAGGAATTTACTGTGGTTTTTCATTAATCGCGGCCCCAGACTCTGGAATATGTATTAATTTATTTGGGCAGAGAGTGCAGGAATCCACATGCAGAATATAATGAACTTTATGTTGAAGCAGAATATTGAAGCTGGGAATGATTAATTCTTAAAAAATGAACCATCAGCATTAATAAATACTGAATTCTAAGAAGGTTATTTTGCAGTTTGCTTTTTAAAGTACTGAGGTAATCTGACTGACTTCCCATTTCAAAGTGAAGGGTTTTTTTCCTTCATGAACATTATTTGTTTAGAGTCATTGGTAAATTATTAATCTGTGTTCCAGTGTTTCACGTTTGAAATACCAGTCCTCCCTGTCCATGGGGGATTTGATCTCACTGTAATCAGCAGAGGGTTCTGGGAAGTGGGAATGGCTGTGGTTTGCTCGTTGAAAGACCTTAAGAGAGAATAAAAAAGCTGATGTTATACAGGAAGTAGCCCTGCCCAGCATTTGACAGCTGGCAGTTTCCATATCGAGTCATACGATGCCCTGAACTTGGAAGGAACACTGAACTGTGGGAACGTTTGGGTGGGCTCCCTGCCCCCCTCTTTGCAGAGGTCCTTGTCCTTTAAAGTGTTCTTGCAGCTCTTTTGAACAGCTGTCAAAATCTTTTCTGGTTTGGAGCTGCCCCAAATGTTGATATTCTGAGCCTTTGGTCCCTTTTCCTCCCTACAGTGTACACTGAGGGTTGCTTTTGGGGTACCTCATGAACTAGACTGGTCATATGATTCTAGGGAGTTCTGGCCCTGGGTCCACACCACTTCCTAGCTCTAAGGCTCATTAGGCAAGTCACTTAACCCTTCTGATATCTTCACCAAGTAGAGACAAACTCATGGGAGCTAGCATGGGATCTCCTCCATGAAAATGTAAGCTCCACGGGGAAACGGTATTCCCACTGTCCATCACAGTGCATGGCACATAGTAGGAGCTCAATAAATACTTGATAAGTTAATTTATACTCAGCACTCAGTGAAAGTTATCATTGTCATTATTAATACTATTCTCGTACTTACTTGTGCTTATGCTACCCTTAGACTCAGGTTCTGTTTTAAAGAGTCCGTCTCCTTACCTACTGCTGATGACAGGTATCCTTTTTTCTTTTTAAGATTTTATTTATTTATTTGAGAGAGAGAGAGAGAGAGAGCATGAGCAGGGGGAGAGGCAGAGGGAGAGGGAGAAGCAGGCTCCCCACTGAGTAAGGAACCTGATGTGGGACTTGATCCCAGGACCCTGGGATTGTGACCTGAGCCTAATGCAGATGCCTAAGCGACTGAGCCACCCAGGGGCCCTGATGACAGTCATCTTTAGGAAGCCATGGTGTCAATGGAGTGCTGGGTTCAAATCCGGTGCTACTCTTGTTAGCCATGTGTAGAGTTCTGCGCTACTTTCCTCACCTCTAATTGGCATCACAGTGCCCACGTGCAGAGTTTAAGTGGGTGCAGTCTCTTTGCCTTAGTTTTCTCAACAGTATATGGCTATGCATGAGCCCGGTACTCACTCCTTTTCTCACTTCTTGGATTATCACCTGCCCCAACTGCTTAACCCTGGAGGTGCTGTGAGCTCCACTGGAGCCCGTTGCAGGTTGGCTCCGTATGCGGAGATCTGATGGAGTCCTCGCCCCAGGGAACAGCCATGTCCAGAGGGCTTGTCACAAGTGGCCACATTTCCTTTCCACATTGCTCCAAAAGCTGTGTTTTGATGAGGCTCATTGATGAATGGCCGGCATTGTGCACGTCCTTTAAGTTTCCATGGTTGGTCTTTATAAAATACAGCCACGACTACCTTGTGCCCCGTGGAGAGATACCATCACCACCACTGTGTGTAGGTGTTCACAGAGACTATAAAATGCATGTTTTGACACCCGCCCTGCACCCCTTAGGCTTGGCGTCTAGTTTGAGCCTAGAAGCGGATCAAGTTCTCTCTCCTCCTGCAGCGTCTGTCTTTGCAGTCCACTCTGGGAGGTAGCACAGGTCCGCGTAGGAGCCACTTCCCCAGTGCTCTAAGGAAGGACACTGGTCTGTTCCCACCTCCTATTTTTGGCTTGAGCAAGGGCCAAACTCTGCTAGGCCTTGTGCTGCCCCGTTAATCCCCAGGGGTGAGCTTTCTCTTTCTCTGACTTTCTCCGCTGACACCTTAGACACCTGGCCCTGTACCCATTGGGTCTAGTGCAAAGAAATCAGTAACTGTCACCACCACAGCTGCCCCTGCTGGTAGCAGCCCCGCCGTCTCAGGTCCAGCAGCCAGCTTTGGTCCTTCGGAAGTGGGACCCTCTGTGAGGCTTTGTATCCCCCTCCTCTGCCTCCTTCCAGCAGGGGATGAGCCCCCACACCTCCTGCCTGTGCTCTTAGGCCCATCACCTTCAGTTGCGGGACAGCTCCCATAGTGCTGGGGAGGGAGGAAGAGGGTCCATGTGGCTAACATTCCATTGCCCATGGACAGGGAGCCTCAGGGTTTCCCAGGATGTGTCTGGAAATGGCACCCCAACCTAGCCTTTCCTTGACTTCATCCCACATCCCAACCAGAATGTCTTGTCGTTTCTACTTAAAAAGTTAATAGAGGGGCGCCTGGGTGGCTCAGTCAGTTAAGTGTCCGACTGTTGATCTCAGGGTCATGAGTTCAAGCCCCACACTGGGGCTTAAAAAAAAAAAAAGGGAACTTGACAGCTGTCCATCATTCCACAGCTGCCGTCCTAATTCAGTGACCACCATTTCTCACCTAGAATGACTGGGATATTCCTAATGGTCTCTGTTTCCATACTTGCCCTCCTGCATTTTCCACAGAGTGGTGCTGTTTTTAAAGTACACAAATGCATGCGTTTATATAGTGCTTACTACCTGCCAGCATATAAACTAATACTTAGGCAGGACTAGATTTCCTGAAAAGGTTTACGAAATGGCGTAGGTGTGGGGAAAGGTGAGCAGGAATTGAGTCCTGGAAGTGCCTGGCGGTGACTCGGGGCAGCGCTTGTGATGGGTGCATGGGGACCAGAGGCAATGTCTCGTCCCCCACAAGGTGGACACCAGATTGCAGACACCGCTATGGAGTTGTGTGCTTGAAAAGTCTAATAGGAAAATACCTCCCCCATGAGGCATTTCCCAGTGTCCTCTCCACTATATTGACCAAGGGAGGCATTGTGCAGTGATTACATCATCTTTAATTAAAGCATAGCTATAACATATGCAAGTTACAGTGCATATTTGAACAGCAAAGGAAGGTCCATAGACAAAAACAGAGTGATAAAATCACACAAATGTAAATCCCTGTGTGTGGGAGCCATTTAGGCTGAAACAATTATTTAAAAGCCAACAGGTATCACCAGTTGATGTGACATTGAGAAACGGCTTGTGATTTTAAACTGGAAGGTGGGTTCAGGCCAACCATCCACCTAATTTGGTGCAATCCTCTAGAGGAAATGAGAATTACTTGTGTATTGAGAGAAATATATAGCTGTCTGGGTTTTTTTTAAATTTAATTATTAATTTTAATTTACTTGTTATTTTCTTGTAAGCACGTGATAATAAAGAATGTACCCCAAAAAGAGGAACTGAACCTTTGAGCTTGCCTAGAGCTCAGTCTCCGAGTATCTAAGACCATGAAGAATGTGTCGTGGCTTTCCTCTAGTTGTTGGCTTCTGTGCTATGAGAAGACACTTAACTGCCTCCACATTGTGATTCCTGGGACAGCCCTGGTCACAGGTCACAGAGGTCAACACCGGAAGGGGCTGCGGAGGTCAATCTGTGTCCCTCATGTGACAGGTGAGAATGCCAAGGCCACATACTGAGGGTCCAAAGACTCGTCTAGGCTGACATCGGGTCGCGATAGGCACCATGAACATGACACCTGTTTCCACACTCAACAGCTTTCCTCTAGTCTGGATTGATCAGTTTAAGAAAGAGATGCTGGCTTGATTGTAACAGATTGAATGAATTTAAAGACATGAGGAGGAAGTGCTCGGTTAGTTTTTAAAAACAGCTATTACTAGGCCTTCACGGAAAGAAAGCTAATGAAGCAATGGGACATACATTTCAGTACTTGAGTTAGAGGATCTGTTAGAGGATTGCACCATCAAACCCCAGAAAACCCTGAGCTGAAATATGTAAATCATCTCAAACCAGTGGTTTATGGTGGGGCCCTGTGCTGGTCAGCTGATCGTACACCCTGCGGCCTGGGACTTGTACAGGACTTTAAGGCCTTCTGTCAAGCTGTGATCATTTCTACAAAATCCCTGGTTATATAATTAGGCAATTTTTCCCCCCCCAATAGAAAAGGAAAATGGAATGAGTTTAGTGAGTGAAACCCTGCTGAAAGGGAATATAGTTCCCCAGACAAAAGTCATTTCTTTCCAAAAAGCCTTAGGATGCTAAAAATAAAAACAAGTCCAACTATTATTTTAAATTTGCAACTTGCAGTTCAGAGAACCTGGATTCTTCTCTGTGCTTCATTACTCCCCGTGAGAAGTAAGGCTCTGAGAGTCATTTAATGTCTTTAGGACAGAAGACCCCATCTGACTCCTGAAGTTCATCGAACCATCAAGGGAAGTAGGTGCAACACATGGACATTCTTTCAGCCAATGGTTCAGAGCTCTGCTGTGAGCTGCTTTCTGGGCCAGGTGCTTGAACAAGGGTAGACACAGGCTTTCTCCTACCCAGGCTTCAGGGACGATGATGTTCACCTTGAACTTGGGTAGCTGTGTCTGTGAGATGCTTCTTCCCCACCTGTTCCCTCCTTGAAGCATCCCAGATTCGCCAGGACCCCATCCCTCCCCCAAATCTGCCCAATTCCCAAGACAGTCTGATTTGCTAATGTTCTTTTTTTTTTTTAATTTTTTAAAAAGATTTTATTTATTTATTTGACAGACAGAGATCACAAGTAGGCAGAGGCAGGCAGAGAAAGAAGGAAGCAGGCTCCATGCTGAGCAGAGAACCTGACGTGAGGCTCGATCCCAGGACCCTGGGATTATGACCTGAGCTGAAGGCAGAGGCTTTAACCCACTGAGCCACCCAGGCCCCCCCCCTTTTTAATTAAAAAACAAAACTATTCTGTTTTATAGAATTCAGGATTTCACGGATTTGACCAGCACTAGCGCTTTTGTGTGTTCACAGACTGAGTACGCTTATAGCAGAGTTAACTCTGTTTCCTAGCAGTTCTGATGTCATATATTCTGTCTTGTTGTCCACATAGATGTGTGTACTTGTCTGACTTCGTGCCATGCTCTTTGACCTCAGAAAATCTAGTTACCCTCCCTTCTTCTGGCTAAGCTTTCTTTTCCTGTTTACGGTGGTGGGTCCTGACGTCTAGAACTGAGGGCACATGGAAGGATGCCTCACTTCATTCAAATATACAGCTGGGGCGAGAGGAGATTCCTCCCCCATCCCACTTAGGTCCTGAACTTCAGATATCTCTAGGATTCTGTTTTCATCCTGCTTTTCGAGGCTTCGTCTGTCTCCCGGCAGCCAGCTTGGCTCCTAGGACCAGAAGAGTCACAGAGGGCATGTGAAGGGTCTTTGCAGCTCTGAACTAAGAAGTCCAGAGCCCCAAAAGCTTTAGTAATAATAGAAGGTGACAGCTCCCCAAATGCTCTTATGGGCCAGCCAGATCCCAAGCCTGTTGCTTTCCCTTAACCCTGAGGCCTCCCTTCCCTGCAGCATGGTAGGGCCCTGCAGCACACAGCACTACCCATGTAGTCATCCGACAAATGCACACACCCATTCTCCATAGCATCCTTAATTCTCAAGCCTGAATTTTATTTATTTTACTTTATTTTTAAATAATCTCCACACCCTACGTGGGGCTCAAACTCACAACCCCGAGATCAAGAGTCACACACTCGGCTGCTTAAGTCTGAATTTTAATTCTCACATGGAAATTGTTTCTTTATGCATCATGTTCGGAAATTACTGTATTTCATCAAGACCAAGACTTCATTGGCTTATTTGTTTATGTTTGAAAGAAACTGGTTTACTTTCCATCAACCTTACTTCCAGTTTCTATTGCCATTGATTTTTTAAGAAGCACCATTTTTTATGTACCTGTTTAAAAAAATTTTTAAAGAAGAATTTATTTACTTATTTGCTACAGAGTGTGTAGTATCAGAGAGAGAACACAAGCAGGGGCTGCAGCAGAAGCAGACTCCCAATCGAGCGGGGAAACCGGTGCGGGGCTTCGATCCCAGCATCCTGGGATCATGACCTGAGCCAAAGGCAGACGCTTAACTGAGCCACCCAGATGCTCCTTTATGTACCTTTAATAAAGAAAAATGCTCTTAACTAAATGGAGACATGTCAAGGATTGTAATATAGAGTCTGATTTCAAATAAGTTAAAATGCAAAAATAAAATGATGTGTCCCTCCTTTCCCCCCCACCCCTCCCCCTTTGTTTCTTAGAATCGATAAAAATCTGTATCTGGACTCCATTAGATTTTACTCTCCCTCTGACAGAGTTACTTATGTGTTTAGAATAGCCAGGTAAGCAGGACAATTTCCTTTCAGCTAATTGCTGTTGCTTGGCTTTCTTCTTTATTATTTTTTTAAATGATTTTTTATTTACTTGTCAGAGAGAGAGAGCACAAGCAGGGGGAGGGGCAGGCAGAGGGAGTAGCAGGTACCCTGCTGAGCGAGGAGCCGGATGTAGGACCTGATCCCAGGACCCTGGGATCACAACCAGTGCCAAAGGCAGACGCCCAACCGACTGAGCCACCCAGGCGTCCCTTGGCTTCCTTCTTAACCCACGTTCCACGTAAGCACTTTGAAGCTGAGAAACACTTAACTGTATTCTCACATGGTCTGGATTGTTTAAACAGAAAGGGTTAGGGCTTTTATATCTAAAAAAAAAAAAACTGTAGCCTTCTTTTTCCTTTTAATTTCACTTTTCCAAACTAAGAAATAGCTTATAAGGTAAACATTGTCAAAGCAGCTTGTAGGCATGGGTACAACTTTGATGTGGCAGTTTCTTTATAACTTGAGGTGACAAAAAGGACACCCTTTCTCTGCGGAATCTGGTAACTTCACCCATTAAGAAGGGTAACGTTGAGAAGTGACCAGCGAAGGAAAAAAAGGCAGGAAGCATCCTCCAGTTGAGAGATCTCTATCTCGGTGTTCCTCGGTGACAGCTTTGCCTCGTCCAGAAATCCTTTTGACGGTTTCTGACAGCATTCTTGAATACTTCCAGTGATTAAGAGCTCAGGCCTCAGAAGGGAGCCTGTTTATTTTTGAACGGCTAAACTCATTACAAATGTGAAGGCAATTGTGTTTCTTTCATTTTTCTTCTTAAAAAGAATTTGGTATAATCCATTTACTTTTGAAGTTAGAATAAATACAGGTTACCACAGAAACATCATGTTTGAGCTAAAATTTATTTTTTTGTGGCATTTAGCCATTTATGCTGGTTCTGCTTCTCTGGAAATCCCCAGCCATGCAAATCTTTAACCCATTATCATGTCTCCTGTTTCCTCTGAGGCATATAGGACATGTCCAGCTTCTATAAGATGTGAAGTTAAACATGTCAGTTCAGCTCTGCAGTTTGCTCACTGTGTGATCTCGGGTAACTTACTCAGGTTGCCTCCTCTTTAAAATGTAGATAATGAGGAGTTTTGTGAGAAATTAAGTTATTTGGCACGTGTAATGCCCTTAATACGATGCCTGGCAAGTAGTAAGTACTCAGTAAATGCTGATACTCTCAGTCACCATTCTGGTAAGCTGCTTTCCTGCCTCCCATACTCAAGTAAAATAATTTTACAATCCTGATGTTGTTGTTTTCTTTTCTTTCTTTCTTTTCTTCTTCTTCTTCTTCTTCTTTTTTTTTTTTTTTGCCTTAGTCTTTCCTTTAACTTCAGTGTCCATCCAGTCAGTTATCTGATCTAATTATCTAATTCCTCTAATTCTCCTCACTACTCATTTTGACAATTTTAGAAAGCTACCATCCAGCTTCCTGGCCTCCAGTATTTCTAGGACAGTGTGGTAGGAATAGCAGGGACTCTAACGGTAGCCTCACTTGGGTTCAAAATCTGATTCCACCATGTACAGTTGTGAATGCACAATTTATGAACCATTTTGAGACTTAGTTCCAGTATCAGTAAAATGGAAATCTGGCTCTTCTGGAGTGCTCAGTGTGGATACTGAGGTAGAATTGTAAGTCATGTCTGAAGAGGTTTGGGCACACCTGAGGCATTCGTTAAATGCCAGTTGCCTTCCCCCTTCTCCTCCAGTTCATTCTGCATTCAGTGACTACATGAATTCTGAAATCGGTGTTATAATTGCATGGTACCGTGCATAAAAATCCTCTGAGACCCCTCATTTTCTGCTAAGGCATGTCTTAAAGCGTTGACACGCATTTAGTATGAAACAAAGGTTCTAGAGCCCAGGCTAGGTATGCTTGAGTCTTGGCACCATGACTTACTAACAAGCTTGGGCAAGTTTTGTAACTCAGCTCGCTCGTTTGTAGGATGGGAGCGATAACAGTAGTACCGGCTTCATGGGGTTATCATGATGGTTGGACTTGTTAGCTTAGGTACAGAATTTGGGAAAGTCCCTGACTGTAACTGTCCCACACCTTCCGTGATGCCCCACGGACTCTCTTTCCTGGTACTGCTGTCACTGCTGTTCCAAGGACTCCAGGCTCCTAGCAAGTGAGACAATCTGATCTCCGCAGTCTGTCCTTCACTCCTCTCTCCCCTTCCCGATGAAGGTCTCTGTCACTGCTCTCTTCTCAAGTTATTTCTTCTGTTGGTTTGCCTTGGTGATGGTGAGTTTAGAGTTTACTCCCAGAATTGTGACTGTTTCCATGACTCATATCAGATTAAATTCTTGCAGTCCCTTGCTCCAAGTTTCTTTGGGGAGGAGAAAGAGAAGGAAGGGCATGTTGTACCATACATGACTCTTATCAAACTGTAGGAATTGCTTGTTAACCTGTCTCTTTGGCTCATTGGACCGTAAGCTCTGGGAGGGCAGGCAAAATACACGTGTTGATCATCTCCGTCACCCAACTCACAGCAAAGTGCCTGGCACATAACAGGCACTCAGTAGATATTTATTGAGTGGATGGATGGATGGATGGATGGATGGATGGATAGAGCAAGATTGGAAAGTATAAACATCCCCTTTGCATTCCCAAATTGCAAAACATCAGTTGCCCCCTCTTCCTCGCCTAGAGAGGAAACCACTCCTCGCAAGAGTGCATTTTAATGCTCCCAAATACTCTAGGGCTGTAGGGGTTATTTTGCAGGCTCTGCTACTGCTAAAGCTGTGGGCAGTTAGTTGTTAGCATTTATGAGTGATATCTTAAATAATATCAGCTTTCACCAGGACTTGGACTGAATCCAGATTTATTTTCCTAGTACAGTTTCAATTTTTAGTATGTGTTATTTGTTGTGTGATATCCTCTTACATAGCACAGTGCTTTCATAGAAATAATGAAACAGAATTGCTAATGAACCCAAAAGACTCACCTAAGTCCTCTGTGAAGCAGTGGAAAGCAACAGAACCAGTATCCAATCCACATGTGATGAAATGATTTTGTCGTTGAAAGACCCATTTATATTGACGCAGTGATCAGAAGTAAAGTAGGAAGGACAAATATGAAACGTGATCATTTGGTCTTACCATCAGAATTCCTTCTGGATTTTCTTCATTTATTTCCATTCCCTTTCTCTCTTTCTATAATGCTGCTAGAAGGAGCGAGTACTACCCACACATTTTTTTGGCAGACTTGGCTATTAGTTAATTAGCATTTTGGCCTCCAGTCCGGAGAGCAGACCCTATTCTCTTTGTAACGGGTGTTGTCAAGGAAGCTTTTCAAAGGCCAAGGGAAAAAATGGCACCCATTCCACTGTCAAGGATTTTTATGAGGGTCAAGTAGCCTTGGCAAGAAGTCAGGCCAGAATGGCTTGGCTGCAGCAGGGAATGCCACAGCCCTTGTGACAGGTTAGATCTGCCATAAACCTGAATTCACTAAATTCTTAAGATGGTGAGAGATTGTTACACTCTCGCCGGAGAATGTCTTGTATGCTTTTTTCTTTTTTTTGCGAGTGGTGGTTGGATGGGTTGAAAGTTGCCCACGCCCTGCTCGCCCTGTCTCCTGCTGTTCGTGCCCCTTCCCAGAGTTACTGTGAGCCAAATCACCCTGGTACTGGCTGGCCCACCATACATCAACACACAAAATATTCTTTGGCGTCTGTGAAGTGTTCCAAAAATGTGTCTCAGTAACTGATGAGACACGGCTTATTTGTCCTGGGAAAGTGATTTAACGTTCAAGTTCTGCCCTGTTTGAGTTTTTAGGCTAAGCCTCAAGCAAATATTAACATTAATCTTGATCTGAGTGTGCTGGTTTTCTTATTTTTATTAGCAACAGCAGTAGCATTGGAGCATTATTTCCAAAGGCTACGGATTCAAGGGGGAGATTGAGGTGATGTATGAACTCGTTCAGTCTTCCTAGCAGCCGGGAGAGGTCTTGTTATTCTTACCCAAATTTTACAAGTGAGGAAACTGAGGCTCAGAGGGGTTAAGTAATATGTCAAATATTTTTCCTGGCAGGTCAGGACTAGACCTTTTCCAGGGTCTCTTCCAATCCTGGGAGACTGAATTTTTATTTGGGAGTGGATGGCACATCGAGTCCAAAATGTTGCCGAAGAAGTGAGTGTGAGAGAGAATGGCAGCATGCTCTGGAGATGGCTTTGGGGGTGCAAGCGGCCTCCTGGGCTGCCTCACAAACCCAAGGAAGTGAAAGGAAGAGCTAGAAAGCTTCCAAGGGCTTAAGTGAAGGAGACTTTGGATCTTCTCTCCAGATCAGAGGTTGTAAACTGGTGACACCCCAGCCTCCACGAGGCCTGGCGATGTACTTATGTGCCCCATACTTACTTGGCCCAGGCTTGAAAACGTCTGAGCCGGCATTTAAAAATCAGATTCGGGGCACCTGAATCTGGTGCTCAGTCGGTAGACCACGCAACACTTGCTCTTGGGGTCGTGAGTTCAGGCCCCATGTTGGGTATAGAGTCTACTTAAAACAACAAATTTTAAAAAAAATTTTTTTTAAAAATCAGATTTCACATGAAAATCCAGTTTCCCAGCTTGTCTAGAAAGTTCAGAACTGGCAAGCTTAAGTCCCGGTTCCCCCGTGATAACAACTGGCTGGAGCCACACAGTGGCTGCTCTCTTCCTCAGAACCCCCATCTCCATTCAGCCCACTTTCCCACTGCCTGGCTCGTCCCTTTTGTATCTACCTGGCGTCACGAGCTGTTGGCCTTCAACCACTTCTCTCGTGCATGGTTTCTCATTCTTGATACTACTGACATTTGGGTCCAGATAATTCTTTGTTGTGAGGGGCTGGCCATCTTGTGCTTTTGGAGGATGTTTAGTGTTTCCCTGGTCTCTACCCACAAGATCTCCGTAGTAACCCCTCCTCATTGTGACAGCCAGAAATTAACATCACCAAGAGCTCTCAGCAGAGTAAAAGTGCCTCTGATAGGAACCACTAGGGTAGCGTAATGAGTCTAAGCCACCAAGAACTCAGCTGCTAAACCTCTCTATTATGAATTCCTGGGAATGAGAATCTTATGCATCTGGCTTGGGTCGGGGGGTCTTCTCCTGTGGCCAGGTGGTGAGGCATCAGCCATCGTGACCACCACCTCCTGCGGAAAGGGAAGCAGGGCGGGCAGCCCAGGAGACATCCACCGTAAGAAGAAGGGTGCAAAAGATACCGGAGGAAAACGAGAGTCCAGGAGTTACTCCCCGTAGTATAACAGTCTTAATTTTCCAAAGGATGTTCTTTGTGTCTTTTTCTTTATGTGTTCCTACCACTGTTCTGTGATACAGCCAAGACACATAGAGCGTGCCCCTCTCTTCCAGTAGATGAGACAGAGAAAAGCTAAAATGGCCATCTGAGTGCCTATAGCCACTACATAGAGAAAAGATGAGAACCCCGGCTTTCTGGAGCCCAGCCCCGGCCCCTCTGCTTAGCCCCGAAATGGGAGCCATCTGTAACCAGCACCTTGTCTCCTTTATGGGGTGCGGTGGGGGGGAGCAAAGCCAGCTGTCATCAGACTTGGCCTGGCCCTAAAAACACCACTGAGGCAGCCAGTCAGTCATGTTTGCAGAGCGGGTTTGGTTGGCAGGAGGCCACCCCGTCTAACTCCTGCTCCAGTCCGTCTGGGTGTAACCCAGCCATTATGGTCTCTCTCGGGTTTTGAACGCACAGGAACAATTAAGTCATTCTCATAATTTCATGTGGTACAGAAAGTCCCAAGCCAAAAATACCATCTTGGTTCCTACTTTTAGACTTCCAGGGAACTTCCCCCTCCTTCCCTCCCTACCATTCACTTTGATTCCTTCTATTTTTCTCTTCTTGAATGCATCGGCCAGATGCGGAGTCCTAGTTTACTTAACGAGGAGCTACAGGCCCAACACAAATCAAAATAAACCCAACCTTCCTTCATTGGGCAGGCCTGGTGGAAGTAGGGGATTGTCGGCGGCCTCAAATGCAGAGGCTCCTAACACGAAAGAGTGTGGGGTTCTTATCTCTTGTGTGTGGAAATAGGAGAACTAGCCACCGGATGCTCCCAGAAGGATGATGGGGCGGCAAGGGAAGTAGTTGTATCTACACCCCTAGTATTATTTCTGGGGCTTAGGTAACCACATTCAACCACTGTCTTTATCTTCAGTATATAAAATCTCTCACCCCATAGGACTGTGACATCACAGCAGTGCTTCTTCCTTAAATAACTAATTCTTCTAGATCTTTCTCAGTTGCATGTTAAGCACTGACTTCCTGGCAGTCAGATGACTGAGGTGGTCTTTGGACACACACGGACTCACGGTGCACACAGCTGTCTCTGCCTTGTGCTTGGCACGTGTTGCTGGTCAGCCATTTAGGTTCTATCACAAACTAAATGAAATGAAATGAAATAAAAGTAGGAAACCATTTGAAAGTTTTTGTCTGTAGGAAGAGATATTTAGGTTTACTTATACAATGGCTTCAGGTTCTCAGAAACTTTAGCCTGCATCGGAATCACCTGGAGAATGTGTAGAAACACAGATGGGGGTCCTCACCCCGACGCCGAGAGCATCTCATTCGCTAGGTTGGGCGTGGGCCAAGACTTTACATTTCTGTCCAGTTTCCAGGTGCTACTGATACTGCTGACCTGGAGGCCCCCTTTGTGAACTAGACTAATCAAGAACGCATTGAAACTTTGAAAGTTTCCCCAGGAGCCGTGCTGCCTGCCCCTCCTGCTTCTGTGCCTTCATTTGTGTTGTCCCTGCAAAGTCTCCCTCCTCCCGTTGGCCAGCTAAGTCCTCTGCATCTGCCAGGCGCCACCTCCATTCCCATTCCTTCCACCTACTCTTTCCTGACTGTTCCCATCCACTCAGGTCACTTCCGTTCCCTGAACTCTTCCAGTTTTTAAGTGAAGCCTCAGACTGCAGTCTTCTGCCTTGTGTCCTGTGCACCTTGCACGCTCCTCCTTTGCCCAACTAGACCAGACTGAATTAGTGAGCTCGACTGGCCTCATACACTCTTCTGTGTGTCCTTGGGCTGAGCACAGGGCTCAGTACATTGTAGATAACTCATTAAGTTATTGCCTGATGAAGGTTGAAAGTGAATTCAGAGACGAAATAGAATGCTGCATGTCCCACTGAGTGCTATTGCTTAATATTTAGGCACCAAATTATGCTTCTGATTTGGTAAGAATCCTTCAGTGCCCAAAGCCACAGATCTTCCGCCTGATTCAGCATCGCCCAGCTTTTGGTCTTATAGAGAAAGGGCATCATGGGTTTGCTCAGTATGGTGGAGACCCAGGCTCACTCTCAGGACCACCCTGGCCAGTTGCTGTCACCATGACTATTGTCCACTGTGCATGAGAATCAGTCACGGGGGTCGGGGGTGTGGAGAGGGAGGTGGGGAGGCAGGCAGAAGGATAGCATTTATGTCGGAAAGGCAGTTTGGGACCAGAATGTGAAGGCCTTACGTGACATATTAGGGACTTGGACTTTGTCTGGAGCTTTGACTTGAAGGCTTCTTACTTGATGGTCAGCTCTTCCCACCTTTTTAAAGATCCTGTGTCAGTTTCCTAGGGCTGCCTTCACAAATGACCGCAAACTAGGTGGCTTCATCCAAGAGAAATGGATATGCTTACACTTCTGGAGGCTGGACTCTAAAATCAAGCTTTCAGTGGGGCCATGCACTCTCTGAAGGCTCTAGGGGAGAATCCGTTCCATGTCTTTCTCTTGGCTTCTGGTGTTGTGCAATTCTTTGTTTCTAGATGCATCACTTCCATCTCTGTCTGTGTCATCACATGGCCTCTCAGCATGCCTGTCTCTTCTTAAAAGGACATCAGTCATACTGGATTGAGGCCCACCCTAATGACCTCATTTTGACTTTATTACATCTACAAAGACCCTATTTCCAAATAAGGTCACATTCACAAGTACTGGAGCCCCATATCTTTTTTTTTGGAGGAGGACACAGTTCAAGCCATAACAGACACTTATTTTGCTACATCTTATTATTTTAGGACTTAAGATAGCAGTGGGCTTGCTGCTATATCCAGCTAGTAAACTCACCTGGGGAATGTGCCCATAAGGAGTTAGGAAGCTCCCTCCACCTTGAGTAATATGGCAGCTGACTTTATTATGAAGGAAGGAAACACAGGGCCAAAGCAGCAGAAGGTGGGGCACTGACCCAAGGGCCAGTTAGGATGCTCTTGCAGGTTAGAAATAATGAGACCCTAAGTAAGGCAGTGGCTTAAGAACAGGGGAGGGGTAGAATGGAGGACTAGATCCCCGGCAGAGCCAACAGGATTGGGTGTGGGGGGAGGAAGAACTCAAGAGCAATTCTTAGCCTATTGAAAAATGTGCATGTGTGTTTGTGTGTATATATAGGTATATAATAACTATCTATATGTTATGCATGTATATATATTTGTGTCTCGAAGATAAACAAGGCTTTATAGAGAAGGCTCTCTTTCTTTGTCCTTTCCCAGTTACTGCAATTATGCTTCATTATCCTGGAAAGGAGAGTAGTAACAAGGAAATAATATGGAAGAAAGTAGGGAGCAATTTTGGAAATCAATGGGAATAAAGATTTTTAAAGGAAAAGGGGACAAAAGACACAAATGTTAGCCCACAACCTCCTGAGAAGGTTCTTGCAAATGTGGTGTGGTTCTCTAGGGGAATGGCCACCCCTAACTTGCTAAGTTCAGCCTGGCAGGCCCTTTGTTCAAGTCCATTCCCAGCCATCAGCCAGGCAGACTTGGCCAAGACTGGCTGACCTCCAGTGAGACCCAGACCTTCTTAGAAAACATAATGGAAAATTCCTTTGCAGGGCAGAAGTCCTGTTTCTGTTTTTCAGGGGTGAGGGTTAGTGTTTGGACAAGACTCTTAACTTCTCCAAGCTCCATTCTCTCATCAGTAATGGACCAAGACCACCACCCTTAAAGGATTATTGTGAGGACAAATATCAATTAATGTGTGTCAAGTGACGGCTCAGAGCTTGTACCCCACACTATTCATTTCCTTTCCCTTCCTCTTCAGTCTTCCTTCCCTGTCTTCTTCCAGGCTTCCTTATTCTTAGGACCAGAGCTCTTTCTGCCATCCTATCCCTCTGGGAAATAAAATGTAAATAAATTAAGAGAAGTAAAGTATAAGTAAATTCCTGCAGAGGGGCACCTGCGTGGCTCAGTGGGTTCAAGTCTTGGTCTTCGGCTCAGGTCATGATCCCAGGGTCCTGGGATCGAGCCCCGAATCGGGCTCTCTGCTCGGCGGGGAGTCTGCCCCCCGCCCCCCCGCCTGCCTCTCTGCCTACTTGTGATCTCTGCCTGTCACATAAATAAATAAAATCTTTTTTAAAAAATCAATTAAAAAAAATTTCCTGCAGAGAATTTGCTTTCAACTCTTCGGAATCGTTATCAATTGCATACTCCCCCGAAGGGCTGGATGAGAGCTCTTGGAGTCTATGTAGCAAACCGTGAGAGTGAAGGTGAGAATGTTACCAATGTCAGAGTTATAACTGGGATTAATGGCAATTGAGTTTGAGAGGCAGAATCTGGTGCTGGTTCTGTCCCTTGCCCACACTGGCTGGTCCCGGCTGCTCAGATGCTGTTACTGTCTATCATCTGGGCCCCCTGTGTCCCCTTCTTCAACACAGAACAACTCAGCAGAACCGCATCCTCTGGGACTTAGGTGTTGACGCAGCTGCTGGCGGATCTGTTCAGCTAACCCACACTTAAGTGCTACCTGAGACGCTGGAGAGGGGCCACTGCCGGGTCACCCTGCGGCTCCTCTGGGTGACGTCCACTTGGACTTAGTTTCACTCAGAGGTTAGAAAGCAGTGGCCACATTTCCAGCTCTATAAAACTGGGAATGATGACCCAGGCAGGCCTGCCTCTTCAACTTCATTTCCCCCGTCAGGAATGCTTTCCCAGTGACCCCTCTCTCTGCTCAACATCCTGTCCTCTCATCCCAGACCCGAAGGTTCTAAGTCAGACTTCGTCCCACACAAATGTTAGCCCAAGGAGCAGAGATACACAGGTAGGAGAAGGCTTACTGCAATATTACTCAGAACAGGGAAACCAGAAAAATAACCCAGGGGCCATTTACAGTTTTTTTTTCTAGATGAAGGGTACCGTGAGAAAGTGACTCACCATCTCAGAGCTTCTACTCTAGCTCCTTGTTTGTAACAGAGAAATTACTAATATCCAGCCTGACTACAAGGACTATGAGATGATAAGTATGAAAGCACTTTGTAAATTTCAGATGGTTTTACAAAGGTAGGGGGGATACAGTAGGGGATACTCAACAGTGAAAAAAAGTCCTTTGAGGCCTTTTACAAATAAAGGCACTTTATGCATTGAAACTCTTGGCACTCACATATTTAACATTTGAGGTTTTGCCAACCTAGGGAGCAATCTGAGAGCAGTTTGCAGTCTAGCTGAGGAGTATGTTTTCCTCATCCACGAACGTGACAATCTCACATGAGGATGAGAGGAGGTGACTAGATGAAGTAGTAGAAATTAAAATAAGATCACATTATAGAGTCCTTAGACGCTCATTAAAACAGGCATTTTCACAAAACAGACTGAGGGTTGTTGGGGGGAGGGGGGAGGGAGAGGGAGTTGGGGTTATGGACATTGGGGAGGGTATGTGCTATGGTAAGTGCTGTGAAGTGTGTAAACCTGGCGATTCACAGACCTGTACCCCTGGGGCTAATAATACATTATATGTTTATTAAAAAAAATAATAAATAAATAAAATAACATTAAAAAAATAAACAGGCATTTTCTCAGTATCTTTATGCCCCATCAGGGGGCTCTGTGTTATTGGGAAAGAGTGAGACAAAAAGGTAAAAATTAGAAATCTGTAATTAGATAAAACATACATGTACTCATGAAAAGGGAGCACAGGAGTATGCAGCAACGTTATAAACAGATTTTTACCTGTCCTGTGCACTACTGGGGAGAGGTGGCGACAAGGGCAAAGCAGAGGGATTCAAGGAGGGAAGATCTGTGTAAGCCTGGAGCTATAGAAGAGCTTCTGGGATTAAACTGAGTTTCAACACATTTAAATAGAAACAATTTTCACCTGAGACTAGGCAGCAGCAATTATGGGCGAGTTAATATTTTTGATTTATTAATTTATTATTGAAGTGTAGTTGACCTGAGTGAGGTTTTTTTGATTGTTACTAGGGGGTGTGTGTGTATTTCTCCCCCACTTAACATTTTGGATGTAGGAGGTGCAAGGAGCACGGGGGTGCAGGCTACTTCCTGGTTTCCTCTCTGCGGAAGGGTGTGCCTTTATGGGTGCCTTGGCTACTACTTGCCAATCTGGCACAAGGGCGCGGAGTGAGGAGGTCATGCCCCCTCCCCCACTTTGTGATATGCCCGAGAGCTTGGACCTGCTCCTTCCACTTCCATCCCCGGCCATACCTAACGGCATAAAGAATCTGGGAATGGATTCCTTCCGAGCAACTGTGTGCCCGGCTAAAAGCCAGAGATCATGTCACTAAAGGAAAGGAAGCAAAGATGTTGGGGGGCAGCTCGCAGGTACTGCCACAGTTCAGCCCTCTCTGTGCCTGTGAACCCAATTAACTGTTCAGACAGGAGGGCATCTGAATGGAAGGAGAGGCAAGACCATGCTCGGAGATTGTGATCGAACCTTACTGCATCTGCTGGGGAGTTTCTGGGACCGTTTAATGCTGATTGTATTTTTGGTTCCAGAAAGTAAAGGTTTGGGATCATTGAAAGATCATTTGCGTATGATCTTCCTTGACTCTCTGTTCATATGTGAAGGCTGCTCAGGGGACGTCGTTGCTTGAGAAGGAGACAAAGCAAGCCCTGACATCCTCTGGCGGGACACAGCTAAGTCTCAGTGTTGTTAGAAGGTGGCCCGGCACTCACAGCTGGGCCACGTCCTTCATTGGACGTGGGCAAGTGCACACAACACTAGTCTCAGACAAGCTCCCTCTTAAACCATGGTCAAGTGAGGCCAAACAAGGCCACTGTGTAATTTCTTCTAAACACAGGCTAAGACAAGGCGCATTTACAACCCATAATATACTGTCAAATACCACCACCACCCCCAATCCAACCTGGTTAATAGGAGTAGCCACTGCTGCTTTACCATTTTCCCGCTCTCTGCTGTAGTCAGCTCCCTACAGAGAACATATATTGAGACATACAGACATAGATTGCCGTACTTTCTGATGGCGCCCCATCTAGAGCAAACCCTTGCTTCCTTAGACCTTCCCCCAAACCCACTACCAAAGCCCAAATCCTGTAGTAGATTCTTTTTTAATTTTTTTTAAAGATTATTTATTTTTTTTATTTGTCAGAGGAAGAGAGGGGGCGGGCACGAGCAGGGGGAACTGCAGGCAGAGGGAGAAGCAGACTCCCTGCTGAGCAGCGAGCCTGATGCAGGGGTCAATCCCAGGACCTTGGGATCATGATCTGAGCCAAAGGTAGACGCTTATCTGACTGAGTCACCCAGGTGTCCCCCTTTAATAGATTCTAAAAACCTCTGAGGAGGGCTGTGGGGCCCGGTTGTGCCTTTTCTCCCTCACTGTGATGAGTAATGAATGCAGCTGTGCAGCGAGAAGTGTGTTCCTGGTGGTCTTTGGCTGGAAGGCATTGACATGTTGTATCGTGGAGGGGTAATCCTGCCCTATAACTCTAGAACATCTGGGTTCACTTAGAGGTGATCTCACTGCCACGTTGGGCCAGTTTCTTACCCTCTAAAAGGTTCCGTTTCCTGATCTGTAAATTTTGGATGGTAATACCAACTTTACAAGGTTGTGAAGATTATATAAAAGGATAGATAGGAAAGTGCATTTTAGAATTACGATGCACTTGGGGCTCCTGGATAGCTCAGCCGGTGAAGCATCTGACTCTTGATTTCAGCTCAGATCTTGATCTCAGGGTCATGAGTTCAAGTCCCACGTTGGGCTCTACTCTGGGCGTGGAGCCTACTTAAAAAAAAAAAAAAAGAATTATGATGCACTTTATAGATCTAAGGCACTCAGTTTTATTTATGATAGGGGAAATAACAGCAGATTCTGTGTTTCTAAGATTTTCTTTGAGCTGAGATCAATGAATAGCTCAATTTATAGCCTAATTTACATCAGTAAGTACATATGCATTAGTAGTCCCCACTTCTCTGTACTTGGGAAGGAAATTTGAACCAGGAGCCTGACTCCTGGGCATTTCTACCCAAATAGTGCAGTTTCAACAGAGCCTTCTTGAAAGGAAAGTTCCATTTCATTTGAAAGGAGAACGCAAAAGGCAGACAGTCACATTATGACTTACATAGTGTCATACCTAAATAACGAGAAGATAGCACTTTCCCCCAAGAGCCTCTGTGAAGTTTTCAGGGGGCTTCCGAAGTCGAAAGGAAAATTCTAGAGCCAAGCCCTCTTTCAGCTCCATTTATTTCCCAGGGTCACTTTCACCCCAGTTTTGTGGAGCGAGGAGGAGATGCGACTTGAAGCAGCCAAGTGAGAATGCAGCTCTGCCTTTTGCTTTATGTGTGAGCTTGGCCAAGTCTTGGGCCACCGTTTCCTCATTTCGAAAACGCAGGTGGGGATGGCTGCCTCACAACCAGATCCGGCATCGCTCCGATAGGATGTGTGTGTGTGTGAAAACGTCACTGGGAAGTCCCGTATGTTCAGGAAAGGAGCCATTAGGCTCCTGGGGTTACTATTTTATGAGGAGAGGGTCCTACATAGCTAGTACAGGATAAATGAGCAGCTTCTGAGCCCCAACTTTGTTTCACTAACCACTCTCTTGAATGACATAGAGGGCCACGTTAGGGGAGACATTCCTACCTCAATACTGCTTGCTTGGAGACATGAACCGAGCTGGGGGTGTTGGGAGTTCTCACTCCAAGCAGAAGCCCAGAAGACACCAGGGCCTCCTGCTTTTGTGTTTCAGACAATAAGATTTTATCAAGTTGGCACCTGATTCTACCAGTCAGATTTAGATTTGATTGGGGTCTGAAACTGAAGGCCTTATTTGCAGCCTGGAGCTTCCCCATCAAGCTGGATGGTTTCTAGAAAAACCAGCCAGCGCGCCACATTTTCTTTTATGTGAGAATCCATTAATATGGTAGATAGTTTGGAGTGATTCCGGAGGATCGTCTCCCTAGACAATACCTGAGAGAGTTTCCTTTCTCCACCCTGGAGATGCCCTAGCCTTGCAGACCAAATTCATGGGTGTCCTGGTCACAATGTTACTGTCTCTTGGGCAGAAGAGAAACCCTAACCTTTAGTCTTTACCTTCCATCTACCATTTTTGTATTTTAAATTGGCAAGAGTCTTTTGTTTGTCTTCATACCTTGCCTTTACATATTTATAGACCTTTATCTTCAGTCATAATGCACGTACACCTAACCTTTTGATTACAAATTTAATAAAATTGATTAAGCCCCGAGGAGTGCCAGACACTGAGCTGGGTAGACTGGGAATTCAGAGAAAAAGTGCCCTGCTTACAGGGCACTCAAGGACTAGTCAGAGAATCAGTTGTGTTTATGTCTAATTCATGTCAAGACAGCATGCCAAGCCAACAGTTGAGATGGGTTCCTAGTATAGCACAGTTTTCATACTGGCCCTGTGAGTTCCATGGTGACACCCTATTCATGCGTGAGGAAAGTGAGACCAATAATCCTAAGTGACTGCTGTGGTCACCCAGCAAAGGGGGTCTGACTTGTAAGTACTGGCGTTCTCCAGCCCGCCATGCTGCCCCTTCTCCCTTATCTACCTTGTCAGCGTTCCTTCATAGCATGGTGCCCTATCAAGATGACAGGTGATTTCTACAGATTATACAGAAATTCTATTTTGGGTTGACTGTTCCCTCCAGACTTTTAGGAAGATGCCTTAAGTATCTGGCATGTCCCCGCATCTTCCTTTAGTAGCTAACTGGTCTCCTTATTGGCAGGCCAGTGTCTGTTAGCTTCAAGGTGTCCTGTTTTCACCTTTTCCCATATCTGATGCTCATCCCACCCAGGACTTTACTAGAGTTTTCACCAGATCCCATCCTATCTTGGTACCTGCAGTGGAGGCCTTGCCTCTGGCATGTAGTACACATGCTTAATTTCATTTAGGTGTTCTTGCATTTTTTTGGAAAACAGGTTTGAGGATGAAGGAAGGTAAGTTCCGCAAAGTATATAGCAAATTAGTGTAAGGGCATAAATTAGGAGAAACTAACAAATTAAGTTGTATCCACATTCTTTCTTGGTGTTACCAAAATAACTCATGTTTATGGCACCATAAAGTTTACAAAGGACTTTCCTGCCCTTGATCTTATTGGTCTCTCACCAACAACCCTGAGATGTTGGAAACAAGGGAGTTCAGGTGAATCCCCAGGCCACCCAGTCAGTAAGTGGCAGAAGAGGAAATTAAGAGTCTCTTCAGGCTCCAGTCCTGGGCCTTTGCTCTTTGCCAGGTTGTGGCAGAATGTGGACTTCAGGATAATAAAGTTGACTCAAGTACTCAGAGTAACTGTTAGTAACTTTATTCCTCCCAGCATCCAAGAGAAACTTCTCAATTAGAATTAGAGCCTTTGGGATTAGCCCTGGAGACAATGCTAAGTGCTTTCGCCAATTGGTTCCTGTTGGTAAGTCTGTGAGGGGATCGGGGACATCAGGAAGGAAGGCTGACTTTCCGGAGTCCAACAGTTGGGTAAGGTTTCCTAGGAATGCGGACAGTTCAGAGGAAGGAGGTGAACTCTGGTGACAGGTTGTCGTATTAACGGGGAATTTATTTTAAAGCGCTTAGATATAAATGTACCTTCTAATTTGGAGTCCAGTTTTTCCTCCAGGGCTTTGGGTGCATTAACAGATGTAGGCCATTAACTAGGGAGACATTTTTAACAAATTCTGAGGATTCATGTGCTTTTACTGCTAAAATGAAAAAGGAAAAAAAGTATAAAATAAGCCCACTCAGAGAGTTTGTTTTTCCTATTACTTTTGTTATCATGAGTTTATCATTTGGATACTCTCTTAGAGCCAGTCCGTTAGCCCTTCAAGAAAGCCTGACAAAATTCTTAATAACCATACCTGCAACCAAAGAGGGGCATTTGGGGAATTTTTTTTTTTTTTAAATAATTAGAATCCTGGAAGATTTATAACTCGAAGGCAATCAACAGGTTTCTAGACCAGTGTAGGAATTCATTGTCTTCCTCTAGCGTTTAACTTCCTTTCACATCATGGGACCCACTTCCAGATTTCAAAAATTATGACAGCATCGGGGTAGAGTCACTTCCTCTTCTTGATTAAGTCTGAGAGTGAGGGGGTGGATGAATGGGCAGGATGGGTGGCTAAGAATGGTGGTAGATTCTGTTATATGGTCCTAAATGCTTGGTAATATCTTTTGTCAGTAAAGATGTCAGATGCCTTCCGCGTGGGCCCCACAGGCAGAGCCCTGGGAACCAGGACTGGTTTTGACCGGCTCCGGTCTGCCCTCAGCCTTGCTCCAAGGACTGGTCTTGCTGGACCTACTGGTGGGAGGAGCTGCCCTAGATTCTCCTCTAGAAGAGATTCAAGAGAACCCAAAGCCTGGCATGTAACACTTAGTGCTTTACCTGGTGATAAATTATGGAGTAGCTAACTGGTCCGTAGTAAACAGTTGCTCAAATGCCTTTTCAGCTTCTCAGTGGTGACAAACTATGTCTGAGAGAGATCTTGCATCACATGAAAGATTTAGGGATTCCAGTTAGGCTATTTAAAACCTCTTGCCAGATGGGAGATGGTATAGCATACCTCACACCAAATTTGTGAGTCTCATAGTTAGGCATTGAGATTTTAAAAAAATAATAATCTTCGAAGTCAAACAGCCCCACAATTTTAAGGAAAATCAAACCAACCTAATTTAAATGGAATAAATGATGGTTCAAGCTAATCATTATCTGACAGAGCTTGGGCTGGTGTTTCCAAAATGAAATTAACTGGGATACCCAGGTGATTCAGTCAGTTAAGCATCTGCCTTCGGCTCAGGTCATGATTCCAGGGTCCTGGGATCGAGTCCCACATCGGGCTCCTTGCTCAGTGGGGAGCCTGCTTCTCCCTCTGCCTGCCACTCCCCCTGCTTATGTGTGCTCTCTCTCTGACGAATAATTTCTTTTTAAAGATTTTATTTATTTGGGGCACCTGGGTGGCTCAGTCAGCCCTTAACTACAGACTTCTTAAAATGGGGATTCTCAGTGGGTTAAGTCCTCTGCCTTTGGCTCAGGTCATGATCCCAGGGTCCTGGGATCAGGCCCCGCATCGGGCTCTCTGCTCTGGGGAGAGGTCTTCCCTTCCTCTCTGTGCCTGCCTCTCTGCCTACTTGTGATCTCTGTCTGTGAAATAAATAATTAAAATCTTTTTTTTAAAAAACTGGGGATCATTCAGGTTAGAAGTCACTTGTTAGCAAAGATCAGGATCAATGATTTGTGTGAATTCATGTCTTCTCAGCTTACCTGGTAGCGTGGGTCATATTTCGCAATGAGGTGTGAGCTGCACTGGGCATTCTCCTTTCTGGTCACCAGCTCATTCAGTATTTTTATGTGAGGAAAGAACTGAATCTTACGTCAACAGGATTCATTCTTCCCACTTGAACTGCAACTGCAGACTTTGAGTCATTAATTTGTAAACCTTTATATCTCTTAAAAAAATAATCATTATATCCCCAAGGCTGGCACAGTACCCAGCACAGGTATTGTTACCTGTGCCTGAATCAGTGAAAGATTGAATTGGTGAAAAACATAGGATGTGGTTGAGGAAAAAGACCACAGAGCACAGTTGTTATGAAAAGAATACCAGCCTTGAAATTATTATCATTGTTGCCAATTCCTGTTTATGTTCATGGATCCTTCAGAATTTCGGAGTACGCTACCAATACTGTATAGCTCATGATTCTAGCCAGGAGAGAAAAATGAAATCTTAGATAGAAACCTTTTTGGGGCTCCTGGGTGGTTCAGCAGGTAAAGCCTCTGCCTTCGTCTCAGGTCATGATCTCAAGGTCCTGGGATCGAGCTCCACATGGGGCTCCCTGCTCAGCAGGAGCCTGCTTCCTCCCCCCCCCCCCCCCCCCCCCCCCCCCCCCCCC
>NW_019154115.1:12506471-12539571 GCF_002288905.1 Enhydra lutris kenyoni | reverse complement strand
GCCTGCCCCTCTGCCTACTTGTGATCCCTGTCAAATAAATAAATAAAGTCTTCAAAAAAAAAAAAGAAGAAGAAGAAGAAGAAGAAACTTTTTAATCTAGAAAGTGTAAGGCTCAGTTTTCCAGGGTTGGTTCAGCAGTAACTATTAAAATCACTAGCTTAGGGCACCTGGGTGGTTCAGTGGGTTAAGGCCTCTGCCTTCGGCTCAGGTCATGATCTCAGGGTCCTGGGATCAAGCCCCGCATTGGACTCTCTGCTCGGCAGGGAGCCTGCTTCACCCTCTCTCTCTGCCTGCCTCTCTGCCTACTTGTGCTCTCTATCTGTCAAATAAATAAATAAAATCTTAAAAAAATTAAAAAGTAAAATAAAATCACTAGCTTACACATCCCTTTTAGAAATGGGCCCCAGGCTTCTCACACATGTGGCTATAATACTGAGAGACCAAGGAGAATCTTTGATCTCCAGATAAGCTCATTGGCCTTTATATCTGTGATAATTTGCCCTTCAGACTGTTTGGGCTTCGTCCGAGGCTCTCTCTGGTTGTGGAAGTGGCCATCTACTGGTGGCTCATAGGTAATAACGTCCTCGGACCTAGTATTTCCACACAATCTTCATCAACAAAAAGAAAACATTTAAGGACTATTCCAGGTGGTCGCAGATTCCCATGTGGGAACAAGAATGTCTGGAATCTAAGGTTGGACATAAAGGTCTTCTCTGTTTGTGGCTGAATAACAATGGTTGGCAGCCTCTTTGACCTGGTTAGACTTCACCTCCTTTACTCACATCGTTCTTTACCCCCAATCCACTTGTTCCTACCAGGCTTTAAGCTTTCTGGTCCAAAAGAACTTCCTCCAGGTCCACTATCTAAGTAGATAGTTGTTCATTCAAGAGCTCAGGAGAGGGGGGATGGGATTAAGGAGGGGAGGAGGCTCCTGGGCACCCTGACAAAGGAAATCAGAGATCAGTATCCTCACATAATAGCTTTGCGTATGGGCAGACCTGATTTCCTCGGATACCTCTTCCCATGGTGCTCTCTGGGCCATTAGGAATCACCTTGACTCATACTTCTGGTTTTTAGTTCGGCTTCTAGGAATGCATTATTTCACGCCCTGTGGAGGTGGATGGAACTCGCTCAGAGATGAGGAGGGCGGTCGCCCAGCAACCTCAGCCCCTCTGGAACCCAGGAAGTGTGAGGAAACTAGCTACCATGGCCCCGAGACGCCCACATAGATGCTCCATAGCCCCCGTCTGTCTGAAACACTCAGCATCGGAGAGTAATTGATTCTCCCTGAATGCCAAATAAGTGGGTTTAAAATTCTAATTCCATCAAAGCTGGTTGTCAGAGTTTGATAAGGAACAGGATATTTACATAGTCTCCAAGTCTCTTCCCACAAACTGCTTAGCAGTTACAACAGGAAAAAATAGAAGTTATGCAGTAGGAAAATGGGACAGTACTTAGCCAAGTGACAAAAATGAATATCACCCACAAACATCAACAAACATCGTGTCCCTCCAGACATGATACCCTGAGAAGGACACAAAATCACTTGACTAGAAGTCTAGCCAAAAAAAAAAAAAAAAAGGCAAAAGCTGCATTTAATTATGAGGAAACATCTGAAAAACCCAAACTGAAGGAAATTCTATAAAATAACTGGCCCGGATTCTTAAAAATGTCAACATTATAAAGGACGAAGGAAAATTGAGGAGCTGTTAGAAATTAAAGGACACTAAAGAAATATGAAAACTAAATGCAAAACAGGATGATCTGGCACCAAGCAAAAGACAATCTTGTCAAAGGACATTATTGGGCTAATTGATGAAATTGGAATATTGACTTAGATAAAAACTAAGGCATCTATGGTATCAATGTTCCATTTCCCGAGATTGTTTACTTTGGTTATATAAGAAAAGTTCCTTAGGAAATACATACTGCAGTGTTAGGAACAAGAGGTCGTGATGTATACAACCTATTTTCAACTGCTTTGTATAAGAAAAATCTACATATTTGGCAGGGAGAGAGGGAGGGACAGAAAGGTAGCAAGTGTGACAACATGTTACCAATTGGTAACAAACAGAGGAATCCTTTGTATATTTTTTGTAACTTTCCTGAAATGGCGAAATTATTTTTAAAAAATGGTTTTAAAACCTATTTTTCTTATTCTACAACCATAAACAAACAAACTAAACAGAAAATCCGTTTTTTCCTCTATGCTGGGATGGGTTAGCCATCAGCCAAAAGGGCCGGAAAGAGATTTTTGCCCCCTTTCTGCCTGTCCTCCTGACCCCTAAATCAAACCCCTCCCAGCCAGTTGTGGACGATTCCTGTGGAGACACCAGCCGAGCAGGTCCCAGTTCTCAGTCAGGGGCAACAGGCCTGGAGGACTGCTGGCCAGGCGGGCCGCTCTCCCCATCTCGGCCCACCCCAGAGCCGAGGGTTTCTTCCAGCAGCAGCAATGGTGGTCGCAGATTGAGGTCAGTAGGAAAACAGATCTGTTTTGGGTTGTCAGGTTGCACATTATGCGATGAGTGAACAGAAAAGAATGCAGCCCAGTGAAGGGACAGCCTGTGAACTCTGGGTCTGGTTCTGAATATCCTTATGATGCCCGGCATAGAAAACAGGAAACATCGGTTAAAACGGGAAATCGCTGTGGGCTGAGTTACTGTAATGCCTCATTTTACTTAGAAGCTGGCATTGAGTTGGGCCTTCATCCACAGCCTGACGTCTCCTGCTTTTCTGTGCCTTGATAATTTTGCCCTCTCTGTAGGGCGGTGCATTACTCAGCCGAGAGGCTTTTCGGCTGGGATTGCTACCTTTTTTTTTTTTTTTTTTTTAAAGATTTTATTTATTTATTTGACAGAGAGAGATCACAAGCAGGCAGAGAGGCAGGCAGAGAGAGAGGAGGAAGCAGGCTCCCTGCTGAGCAGAGAGCCCGATGCGGGGCTCGATCCCAGGACCCTGAGATCATGACCTGAGCCGAAGGCAGCGGCTTAACCCACTGAGCCACCCAGGCACCCCTGGGATTGCTACCTTTAAGTAAGCTTAGAAATTGTGTTTCTCAAGAGCTGTTTGTTTTGCCCCGTCTCTGGGTTTAAAAGCAGTCTAGCTCTGCTGCTGGTTCTGGGTCCCTCCTCCTGCCTCTTCTTTTATTTCTAAGTAGGTGAGACGCAGCACACAGAGACTCACAGCCCAGCTTAATAATATCCCGCCATTCAGGTCATGATCTCAGGGTCCGGGGATTGAGTCCCACATCGGGCTCTCTGCTCAGCGGGGAGCCTGCTTCCCCCTCTCTCTCTCTGCCTGCCTCTCTGCCTACTTCTGATCTCTCTCTGTCAAATAAATAAGATCTTTAAAAAAATTAAAAAAAAAACCATCACACCTTCATTCAAATAATAATATCCCACCATGAGAGACATTGCCATTATCATGCTAGACATAAGCAGTAGGATGTTCCTGCAGCTGAGGAGCCCAACTGGAAATTTGCTCGCTTGTCCTCCCCAGATCTCCATCACTCCTCTGGGCTCCTCTGAAGTAAGGGAAATTTTGCCAGGTGATCCAGGCCGTGAAATGGACATCATCATACCTGTTCCCTTCCTGCCCCTCGGAGCTGCTCTGGGACTCACATGGGATGATAAGCCGCTGAGTAGCGAGACGCTGGAAGCAATATACAGATTAGAGGTGGTGTTGTTTCTCTTTTTGGATGGGGATCTGACTGCAGGACTTTGGGCCTGTTTCCTCTGGAAGGAAGACAGTTTTTCTGTGTGACCTGGGCTGCACCCTCTGATGGGGATTCCATCTTGGCTGCCTGTTTCCTGTCTCCGGTGCCAAGTACTCAGCCTTGGCCTTCTGGCCTCACTTGGCTGCTTTTATTTTTCCGTCTATCTAGCCTGTTTTCTGCCTCACCAATGAAAGTAGGCGTGATGGAAGCTGGAGCCTCATCTGTATAGTCTGCAAGTGTTGCCCCAGCACCTAAACAGTGCGTGGCCCCCAGGAGGCATATAACTGTTGGAATGAATGAATGAATGAACCAATGGATGAAGGGCTTCCCATCCTTGGTTTTCTTACCTGCTGTTTGCCTCCTGTTCTGTACAGTCTCATGCATGTCTATGGCAACAACTTTTTAGTAGTCAACAGAGGACTCTCAAATCGATGTTCCTTCTTGGCCCATGGCTTGCTCCTAAGCCCCAGAGCTCCGGATCTGAGCACCCGGGGCCTACTGTGGGAATGTTCAATGAAGAGCGGATTTTGAGTATAGATTCTGGAAGGAGGATATTTGCTCACTGGTGTTGATCTGGGGCAAGTGATGTAATTTCATTGTGCTTGGTCTTTCTCATCCTTAAATTGGAGATTAACAATAACGCTGACTTTTATAGGCTTGTTGGCACAGGTAAATGCATTAATACCTGTAAATAGCTTAGAAGTTGCTTGATACATAGTGAACCGTCTGCAGAGCTCACTGGACCCAGGTGCCATCTGGGACATTGGGGTGATTGGTTTCTGCCTCTTTTTCATGGCAGAATAAAAGGGGCACCGCTGAATCCTGAACTGTTTCTCCAAACGAAATGTAGACTTATTCTTTGCCTGTGGCACGTGGACCTTGGCTACCCATGCCTCCCTGCTCAGGAACCAGAAAGTGCTTTTCCTGACCCAGCCAACTCTATGGCTGAGATAGCTCCTGAACTGTGAGGCCCCCTGCCTTGGTCTGCAAATTCCCGTTTCCCACTACTTGCATGCCCATGGGAGAGAGCCTCCCTTAGACTCTCCAGGTTCGCTTCTCAAGCTCTGCCTTCTAGAAAATCCCCTCCCTTCTTTGGCCACGTGGACGAGTTAGGCAGTGGATCGCTGGTCCAGTTCAGATAAGAAAAGACCCCCTAAACCGGTAGGCCCAAGCTCATTTTGCAGTCCTGTTTGTAACTATAGTAATGTCACAATTCAGTTGAGATTTTCATCACACTGGTGAGGAAATTCATAGGGAAGGTTACTACAGCAACCTTTGCTCTGCTGGGGGAAAGCATATCCCTCACAATGGGGCCTTTCAGAGCCTGGGCCCCAAAGCTGGGCAGGGATTCAGTCTATTCAAAACACAATGGGGCAAAACAGAATAGAAAGGAAAGACACATTGTTTTAGGCCTCCCATCCCCTTCGGTAGCTTTGCGCATGCTTGTCCATCCCTGTGCCCAACTTGACTTTTTTTGACTTTTTCATTTCACAACTCGCATGGGACTCGCATGCCTGCTCTCTAAAGAGCATTTCATGTCAGTCTAAACAATAATGACAACGGCTCTACAGCAAGAACGTGTACAAACTCACTCATAGCCAGGAAGTGCTGCTGAAAAAATACCTTTAAGAAAAGGTGGCACAGAGTTTCAATTTGGAGACCAGGAGAACACCGATTGATTGGGTATGTTTAAAAATATTCAAAAAATAAAATAAAAATAAAAATATTCAAACCACGCTTCAAAACTGAGCCCTGTAAAACCACCACCGATTTTTTTTTTTGAGGGGTGAAAATCTTAAATGACCAAAAAAATCAAAATCAAATCAAACCAAATCACCCTTGCCTTCATTCACAACCACTCAGAATAAACCCACCCACCGAACAAAATTTACCCACCACCAGTCAATGATTGGTTCACTTACTTTTTTTTTTTTTTTTTAAAGATTTTATTTATTTATCAGAGAGAGAGAGGAAGAGAGAGCGAGCACAGGCATACAGAATGGCAGGCAGAGGCAGAGGGAGAAGCAGGCTCCCTGCCGAGCAAGGAGCCCGATGTGGGACTCGATCCCAGGACGCTGGGATCATGACCTGAGCCGAAGGCAGCTGCTTAACCAACTGAGCCACCCAGGCGTCCCATTACATTTTTTTTTTTAAACTAGAGAATGTGGCCTAGGTTTCTCAAAGCTGAATATAGCCAGTTAAGCGTGTGAACTGTAGTTATACTAAGCAAAAGAATTGTTAATGGCGGTTTCCTTAGAATGGAAGTCGGAATGAAACTTTTTTCTAAATTTTTTTTTTCCTTGAGAGCATTTATAGTATTTTATTTTATTTATTCACACGCTTACTCCATGATCAAACAAACTTTTCTTATGTTGTGTATTTAGTATATCTCTAGGGTTGTTTTATGTTTTTCTCTTCTTTAATGTTTCCTGCATGTTTAATTTAAATCATTTCCCTTTTATCTTTCTCAGGATTTCGAGCTATTTCTTTTTCCTAACCTTTGTACTCTTGCTCCACTAAATTAAAAAGAAAAGTCAAAGTGAGCTTTTCTTGTAAATGCGAAACTAGCAGGTCCTTCTGTATCTTAAAGCCAGATTCCATCAAACAAATGGCGAAACTTTTTGCTTTTGATGTCAGTGGACCCTAATTGGTGTGTGGTCACTTTTAGGTATATCTGGGTGTTGGCTCTTTGATTAGTAAGTAACACTGTGCTTTTGACCGAACTCTCAGGAAGAGAAGGGGTCACAGCCAGGGAGAACGTATTAGGACTGCTGGTGCTACTTGGCCTCGTAATTTGGGTCCGGGACTTGGGTCAAAAGGGACTTTTGTGCACTTGGGAGCAGAGTGTAGTCAAATTCTCTCAGCATTTTTGCAACCAGAAACCATGCAAATGTGTTTGCAAATGCACTTGGGGTGCTGCTGGCAGTGTTTGAGCACAGCCCTCTTTGTGAGGCGGTGATGTTGGTACCTATTGTCTTTTCACTGTCCTGCCCCAAATTGCATGCCCCGTTTTCTCCATAACTGGGTGGGTTACCCAGCCCAAAGAGCAGCTCTCGCTTTATCTTAATTCCTTGTCTAATGTGATTTCTCAGTGCTGCTCTAGGGATCATTTTGGAGTGAGCCTCAGCCCCCTTGACTCCCATTCATGTCTGTACCATAAGGGAGACCAGAGTTTATGACTTGCTCTTGACTTTCCGGAGCTGCAGGTTCCATAGCTGGAACTGTTTCGGCAATTCACGTCTGTCTCGCCTATTTTGTCGGAGTGAGAATTTCTGTGAGGTTACTTTGAACATATTCAATGTCTTCACTGGGGGAAGAGGCACCTTTGCCCCAAAGGGAAGCCGTCCTCTCTTCCCAAAAGAATGTTAAATGAGAAGCCAGCACTTGCCGAAGACCAGGGTGTGGGACTCCATCTTCGAAGCTGGCTATGAGGAGTGCTGTGAAGGGAGATGGGGTAGAGGCGGAGATACAGTATCTCAGGGTAGCTCCAACCCTCTGGCCTCTGAGCTCCAGAGAGGCTTCTCACAGCTCCCATTATCCTTCTGTGAGTCGGTCCTAGCAGTGGGCCTGAAATGCCCCTGTAGGCAGAGCGGCCATCTCTGTTCCATTGCCAAGGCGATCCTTCATCCGACCTGCCATGTGGGACTTCAAGGCAGCTTCAGGGGCTGTACAAGACACCTTGCTGTCAGACGACAATGTGTCGACCTTGGGGGAGTTTCCCAGAATGGAGAATCGACTTCCTTTGTCTTCCACAGTAGCCCTGAAGGAGGCTGCCATGGGTTTCTAACCCCATCAAACCCAAGGACAGATCTGGACTCTGTGACTCTGTCTGGCCAAGTTTTTCATCCTCTGCATGGGAATCGAAGTACATCCCTGGTTCTACAATTCTTTTGAGACCAAGGGAAACAAAGCACCTAACATAGTGTTTGGTACATAGTTCGGGCTCAAGAAATGCAGTGCCCATTCCACATTCCCTAAACATTTTGGATCCCCCCTCTTGATGGCAGGGGTTGTCCCTTCGATGCTGTATTATGTTTTGCAGTATACGGTGAGCCATAGAATTTCTTGGATTTTCTCTGGAGTTGGGAACTTTAAGCTGGTGGGACCCACCCATGGCCCATAATCACATCAGACATGGTTAGCTAGTGTTTTGTTTCCAATTTTAGTGATTACAGCCACAGAAAGTTACTACAAAAGTAGAAAGTTCTACAGCCAGATATCTCTGGTTAGATTATAGCTTTCCAATTTTGGCTGACCTTTCCCCTCATATTCTGAAGGTTGCCTTTTTCTACTTGCTTCTGAGTTTTAAGCCAATGCCAGGACTTTGCCCCCTGCTCCCAGCACCCATAAATAGAGACCTGTATCTTCGGTGGAAGGCAAAGGGTCCCAGGAAAGTGATCCCCGAAGTGTAGGGCCTATAGACTTTTGCAGGCAAGATAACTCCCCTGGAAGGCACATTTAAAACTTCTATTTCTGTTTATCTTAGTATTAAAAACTGAGAAATTATGCTCTTCAAATATTTCATATTTGGATGGACACCAGCACCCTCATGCAGTCTGATTGCCAGAGGGTCAAGGTTCACAAATGATTATCATTATTAACATAAACATTATGTTTATTATTTGAGAAATTTAATTTTTTAAAAGATTTTATTTATTTGACAGAGAGAGAGAGAAAGCATGAGCAGGGGGGTTAGGTGGGGAGGAGCAAGGGGAGAGGGAGAAGCAGGCTCCCCGTTGATCAGGGAGCCCGATAAGGGGACTCCATCCATCCGAGGACCCGGGATCACAACCCGAACCAAAGGCAGACGCTTAACTGACTGAGCCACCCAGGTGCCCAAGAAATTTAAAATATTTGCATACCTAGACTTATTTGTTCTTTCCAGAAGCTCTGTGGGTGATAAAAACCTTTGCTATAGGTTTGCTCAGGAGAGGCTGGCCTCAGCTGCAAAGAAAGTGCTGGACAGGGGCCAGAAGATCTGAGTTCCAGTCCTGGTTCTTCCCCTAAGTAATTCGCACCATGGGCATCACTCACCTCCCTGGGTCTCAGATTCCTCACCGGTACAGGGAAAGCTTGGAGGTTGATGGATAGGCGCAGCCCCAGCCCCTTCCAGCTCTAAAATTTTAGGATGTAAATACAGAAGCATTCTGCCCCTTCTTTGCCTTTTTTCCTTTGTAGTTAGTTTAAACACCTTCACTTTTTTCCTATAAGGTATCAATCTGTTACTCAGATGGTCCTTACAGCACTCCTTCATTATAGGCTTCCTTTTTAGTTAGCCTCTTCAATGCCCTACGTGTCTCATCTGGTAGCAACTGTCTTTTTTCTGCTCTGCTGCCGTAGATCCCTGTTCTCAGAGTCTGGGTTCAAATGTCTCACATATGGTGCGATTAGGTTCATTTGAGGATCACGAAACTTTAAAAGTTCTGTATTTCTTCACTGAATCCTGTCTCTGCTATCTCTTCTTGGTAGCCCAATGAGACATTGTCCTAGTTCTTTCTTGAAACATCTGATAGTCAATCAGAGCATGATTCCCGGCTCCCAGAGTCCCCGAGTCATTTGCTGTTATTGACAACTTGCTATTATTGGTAAGTTCGCCCGCACGGTGGGCCAGACAGTGTAATACGAACTCTCCACATGTGATCTTATTTAATTCCCACAGAAGCCCTGAGTCCTCGTCACTGTTATTATACCCATTTTACAGAAAAAGAAACTGAGGCTTAGAGATTGGCATCCTTGCAATGCTGTGTTTACTAAATAGCCTTGAAACACTTAACGTCCTTAAAAATCTTTTTAGTCGGAGGGGTACTAAGATCTCTCTTCAGTTAGAATCTCTTCCCCTTAGAGAGAGAGGACTTTCTCTCTTTCTCTGCTTTTCTTTACCTCCCTTCCCAGTTTCTAGAGTTTTAAAAATCTGTGTTTGTGGACAGTTGAGTCTATAGTCAGGATTTAAGCTGGTCCGAGGAAGGCTAAGTCTCTGGTGGGTGGCCGCCCACAAGCCTGGAAGGACCGAGTAATGGGGGGGCCTGGACGAGCTCAGAGTGAAGTTCTGCTGATCTCCCAAATTGGTTTGATTGCAAATCCATCCCTATAACCTGCTCACTGAACTGGGGCATGGGGGGCACAGCAGGTAGGGGATAAGCCCCTTGGAAGTTCTATAGGCAGGGCACACATAAATACAAGAAGAGATCTGTCTCTGCTCCTCCTTGCTGCATAGACACCCACACTCGGGCGCCGGCCCCATGCTGGCTGGGTGTGGCTTCTGAGAGATAAGCCGAGAACAGGGCATCAGGAGACCTCACCTGCTTTGCTGTCTCCCTTGGGACTTTGAATGGCATTCTCAGTACACAGTATTCTCCCCCACCCCCTTCTGAAATCCTTCAGCCCAGCCCCATTGGTCCTTTCCTGAAGTTCAAGGTATGGGTCTTGAGAAGAATGGCAGGGTGGGTTCTGTGTCCTCTGCTAGGTGATGAAAAGGAGTAAGAGGTTGGACCGAGTGTCTTATCTTCAGCCTGGAGCTGTTCTGAGCCTCTCCATCCTGGTGATGAAAAGGAATAAGAGGTTGGACCGAGTGTCTTGTCTTCAGCCTGGAGCTGTTCTGAGCCTCTCCATCCTGGTGATGAAAAGGAGTAAGAGGTTGGACCCAGTGTCTTGTGTTCAGCCTGGAGCTGTTCTGAGCCTCTCCATCCTGGTGATGAAAAGGAGTAAGAGGTTAGACCGAGTGTCTTGTCTTCAGCCTGGAGCTGTTCTGAGCCTCTCCATCCTGGTGATGAAAAGGAGTAAGAGGTTGGACCCAGTGTCTTGTCTTCAGCCTGGAGCTGTTCTGAGCCTCTCCATCCTTGGTGACACTGATCGGCAGTGTTGATTCGTGGCTGCTCTGGTGGCTCCCCTACTCCTAGATGTGCCCACAGAACCCTCCTCTCCTATCAGTTTGCCTCTTAGTAGCCCCAGATCTCTCTGGATTAAACATGCCCTGTTTACACCCAGAAAAGCTCCTAGACTCAAAGCCTTATGGCTACATTTTGCTCCTAGAGGAACATGGCACCTGGGTTCCACAGATCAGGGCAGATCAAGCACGCAAAGGGTCAAGATGTGCCCATGCCAAATACAGGAGAAGATGTGGAAGGCTTTTCTCACCTCTGTACTTTGTTGTTCAGTATTGGCTAAGGACTGTGTGCTCCAGGAACCCTCCCTCACCCCTGAGTTCTGCTTCTAGACTCAGTATTCCCATGGCTAATCCATGACAAAGGCTGCCCCTATCTCTGAGACACCCCTGATCACATTCTTCATCCTTTTCTCTTAGCACATCCTGAAATAGCAACACCTCAACCTGTTGCCCCCCCCCCTTCCCCCCCCCCCCCCCCCCTAAAACCCCTCCTCTTTATTCCCTTTTGGTATTTCTATATGGGCTTAAAAAAAAAAAATCTAGGTAAGAAAAGAATTCTGTTGACCTTTTTTTTAGTTGAATTGTCTCATTCAGATATGCCCAAACGGTTCATTTTCCAGCAAAATTAAATAATATTAAAATATAAAATCAGGGGCGCCTGGGTGGCTCAGTGGGTGAAACCTCTGCCTTTGGCTCAGGTCATGATCTCAGGGTCCTGGGATCAAGCCCCTCACCGGGTTCTCTGCTCAGCAGGAAGCCTGCTTCCCCCTCTCTCTGCCTGCCTCTCTGCCTACTTGTGATCCCTGTCTGTCAAATAAAATAAATAAAATCTTTAAAAAATATACAAAATCAGTTGATTATCTTGGGTTGTCATACCTCCACCATTTTGCATGACATAAATAATGCATGTTTTGCAATCAGTATGGAAAGATGCTGTAAATGATACTGAGCCCAGGGAGACTATTTTTAATCGGGTTAATATCAACTCTGCTTCAGTCGGCTGGCAAGTCTTTGCATATTTATTTTTTCGCAGAACAGCATTTAAAATTAGGATTTTTTTTTCTTCCTTGGTACAGAGCAGTAGTTCATTTTATGTGTCAAGAAGTTGTTCGATTATAGGAACAAGAGCAACTGGTGTTGGTATTTCTAGCTGGCCTGCCTGCATTATGGCTTTGGTTTCTGAATTAAGTTAAAGAAACTTACTGAACAGCTACTATCACTTCAGGGACTATAATTTTCAAGCCAAAAATTATAATGGACATCCAATCTGCTAAGATTCTATTTTCTTGGTTTATCTATTCATGAAAGTCCTGTCGGTGGAGGTACACAAACCCTAAATCACATTTAGGTATACAGTATTGAACAGATCGCCTTAATCGTGGAGAATAAAATTCCCTGAAACGGACCTTGCCCAAGGTCACCGAGGTAGAGCTTGTCCTTGAACTCAAGTCTGTTGATTCTAATGTAATGGCTGGATTAGTAAGAGAAATTGCATTCCCCAACCTTTGTACTTGAAAGCAGGAGGGCTGACCCGGAGGGCCCTGCAGGGACTGGTAAATGCTTGAGGCTGTTGTCAACCTGGCCGAGCCACAGCAGCAAAGACTGACATCAGTGTGACATGTCATCATTTGTTTGATTAAAATATAGAAATAGAGGCAGAAATGAAACTAGCGTTTGTCTGATAAGGAGATCTCATACCATTGATTCATTTTATGCTGTAACATGAAGCATCCTCATCCCTCTGTCAAGAGTAGCCCGTTTCCCTTACCTGCCTGGATGACAACAGACGATTGAGAGAAGGAGGGTTAGGGGCACCTGGGTGGCTCAGTCATTAAGCTGCTGCCTTTGGTGCAGGTCATGGTCCCAGGGTCCTGGGATCAAGCTTCTCATCGGGCTCCTTGCTCAGCCAGAAGCCTGCTTCTCCCTCTCCCACTTTCCCTGCTTGTGTTCCCTCTCTCCCTGTCTCTCTCTCTCTCTCTCTCTCTCTCTCTCTCTCTCTGTCAAATAAATTAAAACAACAACAACAAAACAGAGAGAGAGAGAGAGAGAAGGAGAGTTGTCTTTAGGGGAAACGTCTCTTCCCTTTGATCTCCCAAGCCGGAGGTGAAAGGAAAGCTTTGGAAACTTCTTTCTTCCTTGGGGCGGACTCTGAGCCCCACTGACAGCGGCCTCAGGGAGATGCACCTAGTCCTGAGATGAGCTGAAAAGGCCTGGAGTTCCTTCCCCGGCTTGTACTGGTGGAGCACAACCAGGCGCCAGGCACCGCCCTGCCTGCCGCCTGCCGGGGACATGGCAGGGAGCGCCTGCGCTCCCAAGGGTTCCAGTGCCACAGCCCCGAGCTTCTCTGACTCGTGCAGGGCCCTGTTCCAGCCAGACCGCTTGCTCTGTGGGCTCCTTGGTGCTGGGCTCTGCACACGGTAGCTTCCATACTAATTATAAAAGTGTCTGCTCCGTGGTGTTGTACAGATGAAAGAGGCTGGGCCAGGGTGGGTAGTAAACATGCAATCACGCAATTACTATGAACTTTAGAATGATTCCCATTTGCAACAGCCACTTAACCTTATTAGGAGAGGCAGCAGGTATGATGGTTAGACACAAAGATTTGAGAGCCTGACACCGGGGGATTGAAATAGCAGGACGAGTTACTTCACTTCTCTGTGCCTCAGTTTCCCTTCCTGGTAAGGGGAAGAACAGCAAATAAGTTATCATGTAGTAAGTGTTCAAAGCAGTGCTGGTATATCATGAGAATTAGCCGTTGTGTGAGAAGAAAAATATCCTCCCAAAGGGGCTAGAGAGATTTCCTAGAGACTGAGGGGGAAGAGAACAGTGCCCACCCAGCTTCCCAGCTCTCCAGCTAGTACTTCCCTAGGGAGAAGGAATAAACTGCAGGTTCCCAAGAGAAAACTACTTCCTTAGCCTCAAGACAAGCCCTCCTCCTGGGGGACCACTAAAATGCCCCACGTGCGGCTCAGAGGGTTTTCTGAGAAGACTAGAGGAGGGGTCTTGGGATCCCTGATGAAACGCACAGAGGTTTTAGAACATGAGTACAGAGTCGTTTCTACTTATGAAAACAGAGCCTAGGCTCTCACCTGCTATCCAAAAGGGAATCTAGTTTTCCCGTGCAAGATTTTCCACAACAGAGAGCAATACATCTGGGAAATCAAAGAGAAGCCATTCAAATTCCCTACGGCTAGGGGCGCCCCCGCCCCCCGCAACTCCCCGTCCCCCAGCTCAGTGAGTAGAGCATATGACTCAGCGTCATGAGTTCAAGCCCCATGTTGGGTGTGGAGCCTACCTAAAATAAGTACACGTACACACACACCTACATCCATCCATACATATGTACCCTACGGTTAGACTTGAAATTAGTGAGAGCAGGCCCAGGAGAGAATGGCAGTGGGCCCCCACGTATGAAACACGGCACCAAGATGGACAGTTTTTTTTTTTTTTTTTAATTAACATAATGTATTATTTTCCCCAGGGATGCGGGTCTGTGATTCATCAGTCTTACACAATTCACAGCACTCACCAAAGCACATACCCTCCCCAATGTCCATCACCCAGCCACCCTATCCCTACCCCCCCTCTCCCCGGCAACCCTCAGTTTGTATCCTGAGATTAAGAGTCTCTTACAGTTTGTCGCCCTCTCGATCCCATCCTGTTTCATTTTTTCCCTCCCTTCCCCCCACAACCCCCTGCCCTGCCTTTCAAATGTGTGTATTTTTAATTGAACGCCTCATTATTATTTTAACACATATGGAAGAAGTAAAGCTAACACACCAAACTGGTGAGTTTATGGAGATGATTGTTTAGGATTTAGTCAAATTAAAAGGGACAGTTCATAGAAACAGCGGAAGCATAGGAACAATATAGAAAAGTTGTGAGAGTAGTTGAAAACGACTCTGGGCTTAGGAGACTCTGGACCATGGTGTCCGTGAATAAAGCTCACAACTCACTGTAATCCCCCAAGGTGGGTCTATCTGGGAGAGGGGAGAGGTAGGGACCTTCCCGCTTCAAACAGTCTTAACCCTGAAGGAACGCCTAGGTTGAAAGAGATACAAATCAGAACATGCCTTTCCAAATCAGAGAGGAAGTTCCCTTGCTGCTTGCAAACATTTTCACAGTGAAGCCTCTCGAACTGGGCAGTCATCAACCCACCAGTAAAACTACTATGCAGTTTCTTTCTTTCTTTCTTTCTTTCTTTCTTTTTTAAGATTTTATTTATTTTTTTGACAGAGAGAGATCACAAGTAGGCAGAGAGGCAGGCAGAGAGAGGAAGGGAAGCAGGCTTCCTGCTGAGCAGAGAGCCCAATGTGGGGCTTGATCCCAGGACCCTGGCATCATGACCTGAGCCAAAGACAGAGGCTTTAACCCATTGAGCCACCCAGGCGCCCCTAGTATGCAGTTTCTGAAGTAACACTGATGCATGGTGTGATACCTCCAGAATACTGTAAATCTTTGTAACATTTTCTATCTCTGATGCTATTACACCATGACTTAATATTTGTGAAGTGCACGGATCGGTGCCTGGCCCCTTTTAAGTGTTTTAAGTGCCATAATTCATCAAGCCAAAAGATACTACTGGTTGCAAGAGAGCCATCATTATTTTATTTTTCTGCTTTAAAGAAAACCCCAGAACAGAAAAACCACTCTCAGTTAAGCTGTGGCATAACGCTGATTCGAAAGACGCATCCTGGGATGCCTGGTTGGCTCTGTCCCTGGAGTACAAGACTCATGATCTTGGGGCCGTGGGTTGGAGCCCTATGTTGGGGGTAGCTATTGCTTAAAAAAATGGACATCCTGATTTCAGAATATTAGGATATGAAGAAAATGCATCTTGGAATTGGTGAGCTATGTTAGCTCTTCATTTATAACATGTTAGGTTGGAACTGTTCCTTGACCATAGAAAATGGTCCTTTGGGAGCGACATCTTGGGCTGACTGCTTTGCCTGCTGGGGGCTCCTTGCTGTTTAAAGAAGAGTTTACTGTAGCTGCAGTGCAGCCAGGGATAGACAAGAATTGGAGACCTGAGTTGACACAGACTAACAAAAAATATGGAAAATAGTGTCATGTTTCATTTCACTTCACAGAGTACTTTCCTGTCCCTGAGGTGATCTTTTTTCACTGAAACCTAGTATGTGTGTGTGTGTACATTTTATAAATACGTGCTCAGGAGAAAAATAACCATACAAAGGACACGTAGAGATGCAACAAATGCAACATTTTAACAACCATATTTCCACACAGATACTTTATATAAAAATACCATATATGCACTTAAAATTTGTGCATTTTACTGTCTCTCGTTTTTGTTTTTGTTTTTGTTTTTTTTAACAGACCTTTTTTCCCTCCTCTACTCAATGTTGCCCACTTGCTATGTACCATCCATACGTTGCCCTCTGATTGTGTCATTGCGTAAAACCAACCCTACCCCAAGAGGCATTGGGGGTTGAGGCCATTAGCAATCTTTTTCCATTTTCAAGATCTTCATAGCAGCCCCTGGGGGTCTGAGAGACTGAGTGATTTGTGGGGGACCTGTGGGTAAGTAGCCCAGGATCCTGGCTGGGAGGGCCAGTCTTTGAAAGCTGCCCAAGACTTTTTGGAGATCAACTTGGTCACAGAGCCCGCAACCCAAGACAGCCCCAGTTCATGCCTCATGTTCCGGCTTTATTAACAGCACTCTCTTCTGCACTCAGAGTGTCCCTGTTTAGATGATAAATGACGCCTGCTCTAGTTGCTTCCAGATTGACTTGGGCCAGCCCTGGCTAGGAGACTGTTGGCCCTCCGATCCTGGAGCCAGCATCTGTCCTGCACTTAGCGATCATGTTGGGAGTTAGTTGTGGTATGGCGGAAGGAACAATGACAAGGAAGTCAGCCCTGGCCCTTTGTCACAGGGATTAACTGAGATCGTGGAAGTGGAGATGTTACACAAATATGGAATTTTGGGTCAGGTCACATATACTTAACATGAATGATAACTAATGAGCCCATGTCTGTATTCCTTGAGGGCTCCCCACACTGGATGTGCCAGATCCCCAGTGTACTTTTCCTTCGCCAGCTCCTCCAAGCAGAGATTATGTTACAATCCCGGGACTCACTTTACCATTTGTGAAATAGTGACTTGCAGGGCGGTGAGAATTAAATGAGATCATGTAAAGTACATTGGCACCTGTTGATGGGTTCAGTAAATGTTAGTTCCTCTGACGCTAAGGGATTTGTTGGCTACAGACTGCATCATCCCTCCCCACCCCCGCTACTCCCCCAGAAACACTGCTTTGCACTCCATTCACTGCAGTTCAACATACCCATACATGCTTGCTTCAAACATACATGTTCACATCACCAAAATGGGGGGGGGTCTGAATTCCATCAAGTGGAGAGTCATTGCAATCCCAGTATGAGTTTACAGTGCCGGGCTCAGAGGAAACAAATATTTATGGTTGATTTTTTTTTTCCCCCATCATTTGCCATAGAAGTGTTTCGTTCCAGTCAAATAGCAGAACTTCAAAAGGTAGAAATCCTAAACTGTCAATTAAAAGATTAAAGGACAACAGAGAGTTCTGTTCCTTTCCTGTTATGACTCACTAGGACAAAAAAAATCCCATTAAAAAACAAGCCCTGTTCAACCGCAGGCCAGAGCCTTACCCCATTGTCCATTGTTCACAATCAGAATATGGTTTATCTGCCTTTTAGGGTAATACACTTGAAACATTGGGAGTATTCTAGTCCCAGGTCTTTTGGAAATCAGATCTGCCATCCTGTTATGCTCATGGACCCGCTAAACATCCCAGACATGATAATATCTTGTCATGTAGGAAACATCTCCCAATCTACTTTTCAGACCTGGAAGGGGCACAGAACCCAGGCGTACAGTGATGATCCCAGCTTCAGGACAGGCCCATCAACGCCCAACACCACCCCCAGACAATTCTCGAATGTATCGGCATCCTTTTCAACATTTCTATTTATTTGGTTATTTTACTGATGCATGCCTATATCGTTAAAAAAAAATAATAATAAGTTAACTGCAGAGAAGTTTGAAATGGAAAGTAGAAGACACCCTTCTCCCAAAACCCCAGGCTTTCTTCCCAATGGAACCTTGTGTATCTTTCAAGAAAGCAATTAAACACGTGTCTTTTAAGAATTTTTGACAGTTGCCGTCACTCTCTGCTTCAGTCCACATATCGATTGCTGTTTTCATGACCCTGGGTGTCTTGAAGATACTTCTATGTCAGCAGAAGCAGATTCCTTTTAACAACTGCTGGAACTCCTTTGTAGGGTCTGCCCTCTTCTCATCTGGCCCCAAATCATGTGTCCAGTTTTCCCCAAAACAAACTTTGCAACAGTGAGCAGGCTTTTATGTACATCATGGCACACGCACTTGGTGTATCTTAAGGTAAATTCCTAAAAAGAATTACTGGAACAAAGAGAGTGTGAGTTTTATTTTTATTTAAGTAACTATTTATATATTGGTCTGCATGACTAGAATTTTGATCCCTGTTTCTACAATGCTCTCTAAAAATACTGTGCAGTATACTCTTCCTGGAAGAGGATAAGGTATTTATTGATCACCCCCTCCCAGCCAGGCCCTGCCCAACACTAGGCCTGTTGTGTTTCCACAACGCATTTCATGGCCTCCCTCTTCTGGGTGTCTGAAAGGCGTTCAAGACCTACCCTGTGTCTGGTCTCCTCCTCGCTCCTGGATTAACCAGAGAAGAAAACTGCTCACTGAGACACTAGTGAGAGTGGCTGTGGCGGGCAGGGGCTCCCCTCAAGGCCCCCCAAACACCCTCAAGCCCCTTCACCCCACCCCACCCCACCCCTGCCTCCCCACGCTGAGGGAAGGTAGGGTTTCAAAGAACAATCCCTACCTTTGTGTGCTGACTCACCTTTGCTCTTCCTGGTCCCCACCCTGGTAAACACTCACCAGTGAGGGACACTCCACCTTTTAAAGTCAAGAGAGTCAGCGACCGGGCGCCTTCCTCGGCATGAGGGACTCCTGTGTCTTGGTGCTACCTCCTAAATGTGAGGAACAGACCAGGCCATTATGTGGACATGGGTGTACTCCACTTTCCAGAACGTGTGTGTGAATCCATTGCTTTTTAATAAACGGAATAGTTGTTAGAAACCACATATGGAGGGAGCGCGGGGGTGTCTGGGTGGGTTAAGTGACAGACTCTTGCCTTGGGCGGCTCAGGTCATGATCTCACGGTCGTGGGATCGAGCCCTGTGTCAGGCTGCTGACTCAGCCCGAGTCTGCTTGAGGTCTTCTCCCCCTCGTCCCCACCAACTCAGGCGTGCTCATGCACACTCTCATTCATAAATGAATGAATGAATGAATAAATAATCTTAAAGAAAGAAAGAAAGAAACCAAACATGGACCCACGAAAGTCTGCATTCAATCCTTATTAACAGGAAATATCTCCCTTCCTCATTGTAATAACTGTCAGGGCTAAGAGTAACATTTATCATCAACTTTATTGTGATTTTCATGTTCTTTTTTTTTTTTCTTAGCTGGCACATCAGCAGCTATATTCCTTCCTTTGCACAGTGCTGCCATGCTCTTTAAGGACTATAGGACGTATAATTGCTGAGTACCCCTACTTGTTTAAAATGTTCCTATTTTTAGTGTGGAAACAAAAATTGAGTTACCTACCTGAGAAGAAGCCCATAGAAGAGAAGGAAGCTGACTCTTGTTGTGGGGATAGCCTGGTAAGCCAGGACTTTGCCAGCTGAAGAAAATGGCCCTTCTCAGATGGGGAAGTCCCTGTCGCTGTCCTTCCTTCTCCCAGTGCACAAGGCAGCCAGTCCTACCCCCACCCTCCCAGTCAGGAGTGGGAGGAAGCAGCCAAAGGGTCAGGTTATTTGTCCCAGAAATACTGTTCATATTCTCACAGCCATAGCACAGTAGTTTGTGATCTGAAGGTCATGTTCAGCCTCTGCTTCCGGGGACATTGTCTAGGAGTATAAAATGATAACCATTTTCCCACAGCGTTCCCACTTGCTGCCTGCCCACAGCTGTGTTCCGCGGAAGACCTCTATCTAGAAAAGTCATGCTATGATCAAACTTGATCGTCCCCTACAGAAAAACAGAAAATAGTTTTCTGTTTCACTGTGGGGAACTTTCAAGCAAGGGTGAGAGCCTGCGCATCTATGTTCGGTTCCCTAGCTTCTCCAACGAAGTTCTCACGCTGTGCTAGAACTGCCCCTGCCCAGCCCTGGCTCCACTTTCATTTATCCATGGGGTGGATTCTGATCTTGTCCTTGATAATCCACGTGGGTCAGTTTTCCCCAAAGGCTCTGATTGTTCCTACACTTTCTAGCTACCTTCCCTCTCCCACTTTACTTCATCTGAATTGTTTTTTGGGGGAGAGGGCGGGGGGGCTGATACGGGGAAAGAGAAAGGAGAAAGGAATAGTAAGGTGGGGGTCATTAAAGATGGAGAAGTTACAATTAGAAGACCTTGGACAATTAAGTTTTTTTCATTAGTATAACAGATAATCATATACAGTATGGGCGATGATTGTGAAGGTTGAATGAATTCCCAAATATCATTGCCTCAGGGAAGGAGGGATGAGGGTGGGGGGGAGGTATATGTAACCAACTGGGTATAAGAAATGCGCCAAATAAAACATAAGTCCAGTGTTTCAGTCTTTGATGCTAAGAGAAAGTGGTCATTAACAAAGATTATAGGTCTTTTTAATGATCAATTCAGTTTTGGAGACAGTCTGTCATTCTGGGGCCATCTTAAACTAAACTGTTGGAAATACCCAGTAAAGTCACCAGGGAGACCATGTGAAGAAACCATGATGTTTAAATGAATTCATAATCATAGAGACTTGGGTTCGCGTCTTACCCTTGCTGCTTCCTAGTTAGGAAGTCTGTTTCTTTCCGCACAGCATGGGAATGTTAACCCCTCCCTCATTGAGTTGATGGCAGTAGCAGAAGGAGCAGCCACCACAAATCAAATGGCCGATTGCTTTGCTTGTGGTAAGCGCTTCATCTCACTATTGGTTCCTTATCCTTTTATAGAGAGAGGTCTGAAGAGACATGTGGAACTCTGGTGTCCGCAGATATTTGAGACCGTGAGTCCGTGAACTCCACAAGGAGGCCCTGTTTTCATGAGGAATAACTGCCATTAGAAGGAGGACAGTGGGCCAGACAGGTATATCTCACTCTGCTGTGAGACAGAGAAAAGACAGTCAGATTGGATACCAAGACCAACCTGGGTCACCTTGAGAAGCCAGTTTCTGTGGCTCGGTACCAACATATACACTGTGATACAGAGCACCTCCATTTCTTGTCCTTCGCAGACATTAAATAACGGCTTGTTGATACCCTTCTGTTTTATTAATCTGTGCTTACATTTTCAAAGAGAGAATAACATTTTTTGACCTCTTAAGTAGATGGCTATTTATTGGGGTTAAAAACAAACACACATACCTCCTGGTTAGGTACTCTGTGGCCTCAGTTTTTGAATAATTTTTTGTTCAAAGGTACTGGTTAGGTACTCCGTGGCCTCAGAATAATTTTTTGTGAGTGCCCAGAGAATAATCAAGAAAAGAAGGGAGGACAGGGGAGGGGAGGAGTTGCGGGGAACCTTTATCTGTTTGGAAGTAGACGGTGGACCTTGGATTGCGACCGAGTGAGTCCTGTGCAGCCAGTGCTTTTTCCCTCTTTCTGCTTTGCCACAAGAGGAAGTAGGTGTGGTGAGGTCTGGGGTAGTTTTGTAGAACTGATGCTGCTTGTGGTTCTGTGAAAGCCAAATATATCATATAAAGAGTCCCTGTGCAAGGCAGCATGGGTGACAAGCCTTCCAGAACCCTTTTCTGGAGCGCGAGCCCATGGCACTGGTATGCCTTCCCTATGGTAACTCTTTCCTGCCTGGTTTTTAAAAACTGCTTTCCCCAGAGCCCCTTAGAATGGATCTTATAAAGGACCCATGTCTCCTACAGAGAAAAAACATTAAATAAATTTTCCAAAACAAGATTTAAAGTGGTATTTATCTTGTTTCCTTCCACTTCCCCTTTCTCTCGAAGAACCTCCTTAGGACCTTTTCTCATCCTAGTTTATATGTCTGAGCGTGTGGCCTTTTTAGATATCCTTATTACCCTTATTCAGAAATTTTCTCTTTTATCCAAACCCCCCAAAACAGTGAGCTCCCGGAAAGGGGACAGGAGCTGAGTCTCATTCAGGTCAATGTCCACCACACTTGGGCAGCACGCGACATCTCCAGTAGGATGCACGAAGGGAGTGAAGGGAAGGGAGGATCTTCTAATATCTTGTCCTATTCATTTGCCATTATCTCATACATATCAGATTGTTGCCCCAGTGAGTCTAGATTATAATGACTGTCCCTCCTTGACTCATCTTTTCTGGCAAATTCTAAATATTTTAGATCCACTTCAAATGGCACCTTCTCCAGGAGGTTGATTCTGTCTTCCCTAGGACAAAGAAGTCTTCAGCACTCCTGGGACACCCATTTTACATGTGTTTACATACTGACTGTTGCTGATGCATGTGCTACTTCCGTCAATATTGAGGTGTCCTTTAGTGGACATGAGTTCCTCAAGGGCAGCCACCACGGTGCTCCCAGCTGCCTCTAACTCCAGAACTTGGCACGTAGCATAACATGCAGGGATCCCACTGCAGACGTGCCAAGCAAAAGGAAGTCCTGCTGGCCAAGGGTGTTGAGAGACCACTTCTGGTGTTAGGTCATAAATCCAATGAGCAGACAAGGGCTACAATTTCATCTCTCCAAGGAGGCCATGGGGCTGGATGAGGTCCTCCTGTCCACGGCACCTTCTGTAATCCCATTTCCTTATGAATAGAGCAGTGATCAGCCATCAAAATGTACCTTATCTTTTGAATCTGGAAGGCCAATATTAATGTTGACCGTGGAAGTTTATGGAGGGAAACTAATTTGGATGGCTTGAGAAATTAGGCCAATGTGACCTAGCCATTGTGTGATACATACTACTTCTGCTTCTGAGTTCTGTCATATAATTTGCAAAATAAATGTAGAAAGTTTCTGTTTTATCACCTATTGTACTGTTAATTCTACAAAACAATAAGGTTGAAGGAATTATTGGAGACAGTTGCTCATTTTTTTAAAAGATTTTATTCATTTGAGAGAGAGAGAGAGAGCACGACGGGGGTGAGGGGCAGAGGGAGAAGCAGACTCCATCCAGACGCAGACTCTATCCCGGGACCCCAGGATCATGATCTGAGCTGAAGACAAATGCTTAAGAGACTGAGCCACCCAGGGGTCCTGACCATTGATCATTTATTGTGTTATACTCAAGATACTCTTCAGTACTTTATATATGTTATCTTAGTTAATCCTTACAGGAACTCTATAAAGTGGGTCTTAATTTCTCCTCTTTTACAAATGAGAGAAGAGCAGCTTAAGGAACACAGTGAGCCTGTGTAACTTTTCCTCCCTTCTCTTAGTTCATAGGTGGCAAAGCTGAAATTTAAATCCAGATCTGTTAATAACAAAATCTTTGTTCTGCTCATTGTGCAGCATTTGATATAAGGAATATTTGGGAGCTTCGTGGCTTTTTTTCCCCCACCAGGAGAAAATAAAGCATCCTAATTATTGTGTGTTTTCTGTTCACAGGGAAGCAAAGGTGCCTACCGGTACCACTGGCAAAGCCACAATGTTAAGCACAGCGGCGTGGATGACATGGTCCTGCTCTCCAAGATCACAGAGAACGCCATCGTGGAGAATCTGAAGAAGAGATACATGGATGACTACATTTTTGTATCCTTTATTAGTTTCTACGGACTTTTCTAAGTAAGACGACCATACCCACGGTAAAATGCTATGTGTTGCTAGCATGAGAAGATCCACCTGAAATTCTGAACTTGACACTATGCACTCAAGTTCTTTTCACTGTTTCAGAACGTGGTTTTGTACTTTTCTGTCCTCTTTGTTAAGGTTGTGGGAAGGGCAAAGATGATGCTAAATTATTTTCCTGGCATTTCACAAAATCAAGAACCAGCCAGTATTCATCTGTTTCGATCAATGGCACTGTACCTTTGACGTGCTTTAGCTACGCACGTGGGGTCTAAAACCTCTGCGTTCCTAAGGGAAAAGTCCTGATCTGCAGAGAGTTCTGTCGATAGAGCTCCCTAATTGCAATTAGACAGTTAAGTCCGGACCTAAAAAGTTTTCAAGAGATTGCCTCATGCAAAAAATATGCAATTTTGCCAGTTTTTCTGCATTCTTATGTTTACTAAAGGAAACATGAGACGTGAAGATCAACTATTGAACATGCCTGACATTCTTGAGTTGTTCTTTATGTTTCAATTTTAGCTTGCCAGATGCCGTTTTTTACAGGGCTTTCAAAAATTCAGAATGGAAATTTGATTCAAATGTGTGTTGACTTCATTATAAACAGAGAACTGTGATATTTGCTTAAGTTCCTACAGGATTCAGTTTTGTTTGGTACAACTATATAAAGATCTCTTAGTGGAGTTATTGTAGAGTTTTAGATATGCAAAGATCTGTGCAAATCTATATTGCGATACCGGGAGGTTTAACTGGGATGCTCTTGGTAACTTCGGAAGGCACCGTGTCTCAGAGGACCATTAAAGGTAGAGTCTTTGCAGCTGGTGTTGCATACACTGTAGGTCTTAACCCCAAAGTCTTGAAGAGGTCTAGTTTTCACATCTGTAGCTTCTGTTTGTTATTCATACCACTCATTTGACTATTAGTTAAAAGCACCCATATGTATACAACAATATTTTTGCAGGAAATGCCTTTCTCTTCATCGGTGAGTGGGGAGTTGAACATACCAGGATAGACCAATACGTATATTAGTAATGCTAATTAGTAATCCTAATTAACAGAATTACTCTAAGATACTTGCATGGTTCAGACCAGTACTGTGCTATTTCTTATTGACCACAGGAAATTTTACCCAATCTGTCGGTAGTTAAACACCTAAACCCCTGCTTTGAAGCATTAACAGATATATTTGGACTTGTTAACTACATTAATAATAGCGTCTCGATCGGGGGCGTGGCCTACCACCTGCAAATGAAGTCTGCCCACTGCCCATTTTATACCCAAGGTTTTATTGAGATATAGCCGTACTCACTCTTGATTTGTTGTTAATGCCTGCTTGTAGTCTGCAAAGGCCAGGGTGAGTAGTTGCCACACAACCATTGGACCTAAAATAATTATAAGGCCCTTTACAGAAAACGTTTGCTGGCTCCTACTTTAGTATGTGCTGCCAAAACGAGCACTCTTGCTGACTGCTAGGTACCTGTGCAGAGCTTCCTTTTAATTTAATTGTATGGAAGCAGTTGTATCGAGTGCTTAAGTTTTCCTTTTATTTGGTCAAAAAATTTGAAACGTGCTCACTCGAATGTGGGCTTATCATCATGAAAACATGTTAATCACTTTTATGGGCAAGTCCCGTGGCATAGGGGAACTGGCAGGGGCTGGGTACAGGCTGTGAATCTGGACTGCCTGGCTTCTAGCCTTACTCTGCACGGGCTTGCTGACCTCCTGCAGGGTTTGTGATCCATGTGGCTTGATTTCCTCACGTGTAAAATGGGAATGCTATTGAAATCTCCTGCATGAGGCCATTGTAAGGTTAAATGAAATTATGAATGCAGTGAGTAACAGTAAGCATTACTTATTATAATCATACACTAAGGCAAGTATAGAAGTTCCTTCCACATTTCTGGGTTACGTTCCAGAAATTCAATTTTTAAAGTTGCTTCTTGAAAATTCAAATGCATTTTACCATGGAAACTGTTTTAAATGGAGGACTGGTTTATTGACGAGCCCATAAAAGGTGAATTTCCACTGAATACAGTTGAACAAATTATTTATTGGAATGTTCTTAGAACTTGGGCTCAGCTTATTATGTTATTTACATAGAAACATGGTTTTTGAAAGCTAAGTAAGAAAAAAATGCTAGTGGTTATCAACAGCCAGTCCATCGTCAAGCTGGACAGACTCACTTCTCCCTATAAAGAGAGTTTACCCTCTAAAACTAGGGACTTTCTTTCATACATCTTCTTAAAAAACACGAACTCTTTAAAGCAGTATGTGTTCATTTGACATGATTTATAAAATGCAGTCAACCAGAAAGGAGAACACTAACATCACCTACAATCCCACCATAATCTCTTGGTGTATATTTTTCAGTATAACTGCATATAGACATGCATATATAAATATAAATAACAAATATAAATACATATATTTTGGGGGTCTTTCTTACTAATTTTAACAAAAACGGCCTCATCTTGCCTCGGACTGTATTTAGTTGCATGCATAGTTCTTCGCATCATGCATTGTGTTAAGTATTCAATGGAAATTGTTGACTATCAAGATTTGCTTTTTATATTCAGACTGCAGAATTTTTAAATGATTCACACAGAGGGTGCTGATTACGAGCCTTTGAATTATTGCCTTTGAATCAATGGCTGACTAATCGTGTGTTCTACCAAGGAAATGAGTTAGTTGACCACTAATGGCCTCTTGTTTTAGAGATCTCTACCCACTCAGTACAAGAGAAACTCAGCATCCGCATGCTTTCCATCAAGAACACAGAGCAGCGTTCAGCTTTGAGGAAGCATGACGATTCCTTTGGTTGTTTATGAAATAATACCAAAGGTCTAACTGCGATGTTTGCCTCTGTTAAGTGATAAAAGCCTCCTTCATCCAGTCAGTGCTATAGGAATATTATTATGATGGAGTAAGATTATTTTAAACAAGAGAATTTTTTCCCTCTCACTCCTAAGCTTAGTAGTTAAGGTAAGAAGAGATTCGATTTCCTATTAAGTTCTGCATCGAATACCAGCACGTTGTTTCATATTGAAGGTCCGCATTTGGAGCAATCAATTGTTAATGCTTTCAGGCTGAATACACTTTTCTTTGTTCTACATTAGGGGGAAAAATCTGCTTAGAAAATGCTAACACTGTTTACCAATAAAGCCTTGTAATTTTCAGCTATTTATCCTAAGACAAGGAAGGCTTAATTTATCATCCGTTTTTTTTTTTTCCTGAATGTTGCCACACTGCTTAAAATTACATTCTAAAATTCATGAGGAAAACTGCCGTCTTCGCTCTTGTGCTTGGCCAGACATCCTTTATAGCCACTTTGCTGACGAAAATAGTTCCTGTGCAGAGCATTCCATGCTCATTTGGCCCAACTTTCTCCCAACTTGTTTTTACTCAAAGACCACGCTCAAGTGTGTTTGGCATTTTCAGCCCTTGAATTAGTTGAGACTCTTGGGCCAGAGCAGCCAGAGCCCAAGGCCGTGCAGTAGTTCCGAGTGAGGCTTGGCCCTTGGCCGTCCATTCAGGTGGAGTGGGCGGCCTGCTGGAGGGACATGTTGGTCTGGTGGCTGGAGCCCGGGGCTCAAGGTCCTGCTCGACTGGTGTCCCCATATGTGTCTTCAGGCAAGTCCCCTCACCTCCCCGTTCCTCCTCAGTGATAAATCCAGGGAAGTCACCTAGATCAGTTGGGGGAATTCACCGACTGTTAAAAACATTTTTTTAAGTTAAGCTCAACTTTGCCTGTTAAGACCATAGAAGTTGTACTACCATCCCATTTCATAAAAGGAAGAATATTCTAATACCCTGAAAGTAGAAAGGAAATAATCTAAGACTAAAGGATGGTCCTTTATATTGAATACATTGAGCTTTATGAAAAATTCAGGGCATGTTTCTTTTTTTTGTCATTGTCGCTGCAGAACAATGAAAACCCATAGATCCACCACCAGCTTTTGAGAACTAATCAGTGAACGTTCTGTTGGGTCTCTTCCATCTCATCTATTCTGTCAGACAAGATGGCATGTATTTTGTTTTTGTCTGGTTAGTGCGTGTATGTGTGTGTGTGTTTATGTGTGTTTGTGTATCGTAGCCTCCTACCTCCATACATTCTGAAAATTAACCTTGGGCCACACCTTCACAGCCAAAGGTTACGTGGGTAGAGACAGTTTACGTTCCGATTATGCCTGAGCCGCTTTTTCCGAAGGCACGCCTGAATTATGTAGTAGGGAGTGGGAGTGAGTTGTCTGGGAAATAACCCAACCCAGCTTTTCTGGGTCTCAGAAAAGTAGCTGAGATCTCCACAGACACAGCCAGGTGAAAAACTGGGCAGGCTTTTGGATAAACCATTAGGCCAGATTCACACCTGAAATAACTAAACTATATTTGTTTTCTTCAGATTCTAAACTAATCTCTTTTCTCAGATCTTCTGACTTAGGGAAGTGTGTAGCTGCTTAGCACAGACACAAGCTGCATTATTCTTCTCAAACCAAACTTTATTTTTCAGGAATCCTCCCAAATTATACTGAGTTCGAGAGCCTTACTGGGAGGTTGAGGGAATAGCTATAATCTTCCCTCCTCTCCTGAGTCACTAATTCAGGATTGGCCTAGAATAATCTGAAAGAGGTTTTTTCTCTGTCTTCTTATGAGGCCTTTACCCAAATTTATGTAGATGACTTAGTGAAAATCAAGACTTTCTTTTTTTAAAGATTTTATTTATTTATTTGACAGAGAGATCACAAGTAGGCAGAGAGGCAGGCAGAGTGGGAGCGGGAAGCAGTCTCCCTGTTGAGCAGAGAGTCTGATGGGGGGCTCGATACCAGCACCTTGAGATCATGACCTGAGCCAAAGGCAGAGGCTTAACCCACTGAGCCACCCAGGTGCTCCGAAAATCAAGACTTTCTAAGATGTTTTTTGACAAAGCAGATTATCAATAGTAAAAAAATAAAAATAAAGTATGGTTTCCTACAAGAGCTCTCATGCAGCCCAGTCCATGTTTATCCAGTAGCTGAGGGCTTGATGGGTAGGAAAGGGTTGGTGGGGAGCTCATGCCTGTGGCTCATGTCCTCAGGCAGCTCATTCTTCTCCGTGTGCAGTGCTGATTTCTCTAGAACAGTGACATTCACAGCATTTCCTTTACAACTAAGGGAAGGCACACCCCACCTCCTCCACGGAAAGATGGAACTTGGTCAGGTGTGTTTACATCTGGCAATAAGTGGACCCCTAGACCTCTCCCCTTCTGACATGAGGAAGGTCACAGCATTGCTGTATTTCTTGAAAACTGGGTTTACCATAAGAATCACTGTATTTCAAACGTAGTGATCCAAAGGGACACGTGCACCCGAATGTTTATAGCAGCAATGTCCACAATAGCCAAACTATGGAAAGAACCTAGATGTCCATCAACAGATGAATGGATAAAGAAGATGTGGTATATATATACAATGGAATACTATGCAGCCATCAAAAGAAATGAAATCTTGCCATTTGTGATGACGTGGATGGAACTAGAGGGTATTATGCTTAGTGAAATAAGTCAATCAGAGAAAGACAACTATCATACGATCTCCCTGATATGAGGAAGTGGAGGTGCAATGTTGGGGGCTTGGGGGGGTAGGAAAAGAATAAATGAAACAAGATGGGATCAGGAGGGAGACAAACCATAAAAGACTCTTAATCCCACAGAACAAACTGAGGGTTGCTGGGGGGAAGGGAGTGGGGAGAGTGTGGTGGGGTTATGGACATTGGGGGGGGTGTGTGCTGTTCTGTGAAGTGTGTAAACCTGGCGATTCACAGACCTGTACCCCTGGGGCTAAAAATACATTATATGTTTATTAAAAAATTTAAAAATTTAAAAAAAATTTTTTAAGTAAATAAATAATTAATTAATGGGGGGGGAGAACCACTGTTATTTGTTTAGCATGAGAGTCAGAACGAGGGCCAGACTCTATTCATTCAGTTTTGATTTGGTCCCTATCATGTGAAAGAGGATACTGAAAAAAATCAACTAAGGGTTATAGAATTTGAGTTACCAAAGAATCACAGAATCTAAAATACAAGAGGTAAAAGATCTCTAATTGAGCCCCTGACCATCCTGTATGAAATCCTCATGTTGCCAATTCAGGATTGCCAGATAGAATGTAGAATGCCTGGTTAAATTTGAATTTCAGATAAACACCAAATTGCTTTTTTAGTGTAAGTGCCCCTGAGTATTGCTTGAGGCATACCTATTTGGCGGGGGTGGGGCGAAAATCTCTCTCTCTATATATATACATATGAAACAGATTATTTATTGTTTATCTGAACTTCAAATTTAACAGAGCATTTTGTATTTCATTTGATAAATCTTGGTAACGCTACCAATAATGATAACAGTATTCATAATAACAACAATACTTGCTAACTTAGAAAGACATTATAGCTTGTGGGTTAAGAGTAGATTCTAGAACCAGACTGCCCCAGTTTGGTTTGAATCCTAGCCCTGCTACTTACTAGTTGTGACGTGGAGCGAGTTTTGTTGTTGTTGTTGTTAATTTTTGAATTTTTTTTTCTAAGCAGCTTTTAAAAATTTCTCTATGCCTCAGTTTCCTCATAGTAAAACAGGAGTAAAAGGGTAATAGGGTTGATGTTAGGAACTTAATTTGTACCCCGTAAATGTGTTTGTCTCTGATCAGTGGTCGTATGACCAACACTAGCAGAGTCTTGGCTACAACATTATGGCTGTTTCTTATCTGCTTAATAATTTTTAATGATAAATTTATTTGTTCTAAATCTTGCCTCAAAAAATAAGTGCTTAGACCTGTACCCCTGGGGATAAAAATATATTATATGTTTAAACAAAAATAAAATTAATTAAAAAAAAATAAGTGCTTACTTTGGCAGCACATATACTAAAAAATAAACAGAGCATTTCTAATCTGTTGTTAGCCTCACCCGACTTTGGCTCTTGAGCTGGGCCATTTTTGTGATTCTTCACTGATTTTCAGTTAGGATTCCCCAGGTCACAGGCATTTGCTCTTAGTGCCCATGGTTGAACTACCACGAACTGCCCCTGGGTTAGCGCCGGGTGCATCTGGCTATGCTCTTCCAATGGCCCTTTTCTCCTCGACTACTCTTCCCCGTGCAGCCCTTCCAAGTCTGACGATTGTTCTGGTCCACGAAAAGAGAAGCATAATTGCCACCAGATCATTCCATGTTTTCACCTTCTTGTATAAATATTAATTTTCAAGTATTACCTGACCCATACCACATTTGACTCATTGGTGTTCAATAATAATACCAAAGCCGTGTCTCCAAGATGCTAACACGGGACGCAACTAGCATCTCAAAGGATACGGATTAAGGAAATTGCTGAACCTTCTACACTTTGATTTAATCCTCATAATAAGTCTATCAAGTAGGTGGTATTGTACCCCATCATCCATTAGCCACAGCTTAGAGACGTGACTTGCCCAAGGTCAGAGTTGAACTGAGCTTGGGTAAAGTAGGCATTCTGACTGGTTTCCCTTGCCGCTCTATTTGACACCCAGGTCCTTGATAAAAATATATAAATGTCCCCTTGGGGGAGGAAATGTCACAGCTTTACATCTTTCACTTCAGATTTTCCAAACATTTCAAAATCCTTGATTAAAAGAAACGACTTTGAGTGTGTATATTTTATGTTTGTTGTTTTCTCTCTCTCTTTTTAAATCCTTGTTTTTCCTCTATGAAGGGAGGGAGTTTAACACTTCTGTCTGTTTCGTTCACCACTGTATCCCCAGCATCCAGAACCGTGCCTGGCATATTGTGGACACCCCATTCAAGCTAGTTGATTACTGAATAAATGGAGACTTTTTAATGTTATAATAATGCTTCATCTGTTGGGGTATATTAAAATGTGTTTATAAAACAGTTAAGACTTGGTTTAAATGCTTTTTCTTCTGATTAGCTTTCCTGGATTCCCCATGCAGAAATAATACCTTCTTCCCCTACGCCTGATCTGTGTGGGTTTGTGATTTTCTGCTCCAAATAATGTCTTACAGATAAAACTCCGTTCCCCATAGCTTCTAAGGAGTAGGACTGTTCAGTTCGTCTTGTATCCCTCTGTTTGTTAAATGAGTAAGTGAGTACATTTTTAGTCTACCTAAAAGATATGAAAGTTTGCAGGGAAAAATGGTATTTGAACAAAGGAATGATAACTGCTCTTTTCACTCCTAGGTCAGTTCTGTTTTGTGTTGTTTTGTGTTTTCTTAGCCATACATGTCACCAGTCTTAAAAGGATGTGTTTCAGATCATTTAAAATAATTATTTCTTTTTGGAGCACCTTGGTAATTAAGCTCATTACTCTTCCTGGAGAGGAACAAAACCTGAGCCAGTTGGTAATTGCTCTTGTCTTTATTTGTAATCTTTTAGAAAACAAATATCTGAGCTTTTTGTTTGAACAGTCATTATGAATTCTTGATAACATCTGGTTACTTAATTTGAAAAATGTGTAGCTATGAAGATTAATGCTGGACCTTAACTGGATATAAATTCAGACATACATAGGATCCGTATTAATCTCAGTCAACCCTTTCAAGCAGATGCCGTATTTTGGGGAAAAGGAAATTGAAATGTACCAAGGAGCGGTAAGTTATATGCCACATAAATTACTGTAGTGTTTGGGGCTTTTATGATGCATAAGTAATTTTTCTTGAAGTTGGCAATACATTTGCATTTTCTTACTGTGAATTATTTATTGGGGAAGCTCAAGTGGGTGACATCGTTTGTTTTTTAATGATGTGCTGCTCTAAAAAGCATAGGACTATCTCATATAGGAAGATTGTATACAAAATTAGTCAAATAGGATGTAAGACCTACAGTTTGGTGGGGGAGGCAGGGCTCCCTCCTTCCACACAGGCCACAGAATTCTAAGGACTGAAAAATCAGTTAACAGGTAAAAGAATAAATAGGGCAATAGAACCATTCCCTCCAAATCAGAACCTTAGTTAGCTATGGCTCTGCATGGAACCTGAAAAATGAATCTTTTCGTGACTTCTTTATTAATGTGACTCTGGTCCCTATTCAGATCCAGCTCCGTAGCCATTTCAATTGTCTGATAAAAACAGAAACTGTAATTCTGATGACTATATTTCCTGACATCCCCAGGCCACCCCTTCCCTGCCTCTTTCCCCTTCTCTCCTCTGCAGCAGAAGGACGAGAGCGTTCATTAATCCTGACCCCTGGAAAACAAACAAAAGAGAGCCCACACAAATTCATCAGTTGAAGTGGAAGACAATTTACCCAGAGCAAGAGCCCAGCCCATTGTTGCCAGATGAATGGTGCTGGTAGCTGGAGCCCAAGGAGGCTGCCACGCGAAAGACCTTTGATAATGCTGCCTTTATGGGAGCCCGGCACAAGGGACACACTGTCAGCAGAGGCTGGGCCCTGCCCTGGCGTCCTGAGCAGCGGCCCCCCGGAGCAGCAGGCTCGGAGCTGGCTCTGGCTCGGCATTCTCAATGATGGCCAAGGCCAAGGCGGGGTGGCTGGGAGTGCTGTGCATTCATGTCGTTTCTCTCCCGTCCTCTGAAAACTGTTGTTACACGAGTCCCTTTTGGATCCTTTATCTCTTAAAAAGTTCTCTTTAAGTAAATGAAACAAGATGGGATTGGGAGGGAGACAAACCATAAGTGACTCTCAATCTCACAAAACAAACTTGAGGGTTGATGGGGGGAGGGGGGTTGGG